>NC_091241.1:12255113-12472613 GCF_040958095.1 Procambarus clarkii | reverse complement strand
GAGGCAGGACCAGAGGACACGGGTGGATGCTGGAGACACAGGTGAGGCAGGACCAGAGGACACGGGTGGAAGCTGGAGACACAGGTGAGGCAGGACCAGAGGACACGGGTGGAAGCTGGAGACACAGGTGAGGCAGGACCAGAGGACACGGGTGGATGCTGGAGACACAGGTGAGGCAGGACCAGAGGACACGGGTGGAAGCTGGAGACACAGATGAGGCAGGACCAGAGGACACGGGTGGAAGCTGGAGACACAGGTGAGGCAGGACCAGAGGACACGGGTGGATGCTGGAGACACAGGTGAGGCAGGACCAGAGGACACGGGTGGAAGCTGGAGACACAGGTGAGGCAGGACCAGAGGACACGGGTGGATGCTGGAGACACAGGTGAGGCAGGACCAGAGGACACGGGTGGAAGCTGGAGACACAGATGAGGCAGGACCAGAGGACACGGGTGGAAGCTGGAGACACAGGTGAGGCAGGACCAGAGGACACGGGTGGAAGCTGGAGACACAGGTGAGGCAGGACCAGAGGACACGGGTGGAGACACAGATAAGTCGGAGAAACTCAAGGAAAATCATCCTTCAGTGCAGGAGACTTGAGTAGATGGACATTGCATTAACTGACCAGGGGATGGAAAGGCGGGGCCAAGGAGCTATGACTTGATTTTGTAAACACAACTAGATAAGTACACACACATACAAGGGGGGCCTCGTGGCTGAGTGGACAGCGCTTGAGGGGTCATAGTCCTTATGATCCGGGTTCGATTCCCAACGGAGGCGGAATCAAATGGGCAGTTTCTTTCACGCTGATGCACCTGTTCACCTAGCGGTAAATATGTACCTGGGAGTTAGACAGTTGCTACTGGCTGCTTCCTGATGTGTGTCTGTGTGTGTGTGGAAAAAAAATCCGTTGATTGTAAATATTTGAGAGGCGGGCCGAAAGAGCAGAGCTCAACCCACGCAAGCACAACTAGGTGAATACACACACACACACACACACACACACACACACACACACACACACACACACACACACACACACACACACACACACACACACACACACACATATACACGGGATCCAAGAGCCAATGCTCGATCCTGCAAGCACAAATAGGTGAATACACACACAAACACACACACACACACACACACACACACACACACACACACACACACACACACACAAACACCCACACACACACACACACACACACACACACACACACACACACACACACACACACACACAAACACCCACACACACACACACACACACACACACACACACACACACACACACACACACACACACACACACACACACATCACTACCGCTGTTTTAGATACATTTTTTCCCCAAAGAGTAGAACAAATTACCGCCATTTTCCTACTCCTGGGGGAAATTTTCCCCCTATCCCGTAAGGAAGACAAATCACGCCGCTCAGCAGGACCAGGAGGAGCAGGAAGCTGTAAGATCCCATTGTCAAGATTCACTACGATTCGATGTGTGTGTGACAGATTCGCGTTGAGCTTCGATTGGAAGATCGGACGATTAGTTGAAAAATTCGAATTTGGAACCTTTGACGAGTGGACGGGTGGGATGGTTGATGAATAGATGGATAGAAGGTTCATTTTTTGAGGAATCTTGATGCTTAAGGGTCATATCTCATCCACTTTATTCGCTGGCGCGGGTCTTAAAGGATCACTATTACCTAATTAACTCACTGCCTATTTCTCCAACTCTCAATTTTCATATTTTCTTCCCATATCCCAGCTCATTCGTTTCATATCCCAACTCGTGTTCTTCATATTCCAGCTGCTTGGTCTTATATCCCAGCTTATTGGCCTGATATCCCAGGTTCTTGGCCTCATATCTTAGCTTCCAGGCCTCATATCCCAGCTTATTGGCCTCATATCCCAGCCTGACCTAATATCTTAGCTTCTTGGCTTCATATCCCAGCTTCTTGGCCTCATATCCCAGCCTGACCTAATATCCTAGCTTCTTGGCTTCATATCCCAGCTTATTGGCCTCATATCCCAGCCTGACCTAATATCCTAGCTTCCAGGCCTCATATCCCAGCTTCTTGGCCTCATATCCCAGCTTATTGACCTCATATCCTAGCTTCTTGGCCTCATATCCCAGCTTATTGGCCTCATATCCCAGCTTCTTAGCCTCATATCCCAAATATTTGTCCTCATATTTCTTCCAATGCTACACAGCTGTTCTGGCTTAAAGGTTTCCCCTCATAATACTAACTGCCAAAGACAGCGTCACTATGTGGCAGCAAGGCGGCCAGTGCGCCCGCTCTCATAGCTCGCTGTTGTTCTCATGTCTCCTGCTTTATCCTGATATTAAAAAAAATATAAAAAATACATTTTTTATCTATCACTCTTCTCCTCTTTCTTCCCTTCCTCTTCGTTCCTTCCCTTCCTCCTCCTCCTCCTAACCCCCCCAAGCCTTCCCTCACCAGCAAAGAATTCCCCCAACATGTTCCGCCCTTGTTCATTTAACTCGTTATTCCCCTCCTGTTCACATTCCCTCGTTATTTGTTCATTTTTATCTTTTTTTTTGTCCACAGGAAGACAGGACTCAGTGGCTGGGTCTGACCACCTTTCTGATTTACCCAGGATAGGGTGGGAAGGGTGAGGGGAGGTAGGTAGGAAGATAAAGAGAAAGGGAGATATCCGTGTCCTCTGGTCCTGCCCCATCTGTGTATAAGGTAGAAAGGTAAATAGGAAGGTAGAGAGGTAAGTAGCAAAGTAGGGAAATCAATATCAAAGTGGAAAGGTAAGTAAGGGAAGAGGTAAATATGTTCGTGGCGTGGAAGATGAGGTGTATGTGTGTGTGTGTGTGTGTGTGTGTGTGTGTGTGTGTGTGTGTGTGTGTGTGTGTGTGTGTGTGTGTGTGTGTGTGTGTGTGTGTGTGTGTGTGTGGGTGTGTACATGAGTAAGCAGGAGGGTAAAGTTGGGGATCAGGAGTATAAGAGAGTGGTCGGTCAGCAGCCAACAGGATACGGGTTATTCATGCCCGTGCCACCTCTTGGATGGCTTTATCAATCAATCAATCAACATGGTAGGAAGAGATGTAAACAATACCACGTGCTGAGCTGAAGGGACGTAAACAATACCACGTGCTGAGCTCAAGGAATAAACAATACCACGTGCTGAGCTGAAGGAATGTAAACAATACCACGTGCTGAGCTGAAGGAATGTAAACAATATCACGTGCAAAGACAAGCAAAGTGGTGCTTGTCTCTGGCTTGATTGGACAGGGGGAACAGGTGGAACAGGTTGAAACGGGTAAGTGGGATATGGGCAGTTAGACAGTAGACAGGTAAACAGATCCACAGCAGGATCCTGTATCCTCAAACATCCAAGGATTCCTGTCCTCACAAACGTTACCTTGAGGTTACCTTGAGGTGCTTCCGGGGCTTAGCGTCTCCGCGGCCCGGTCGTCGACCAGGCCTCCTAGTTGCTGGGCTGATCAACCAGGCTGTTGGACGCGGCTGAAAAACGCGGCCAGGAGCAACGCGATGAAACAGAAAGGTCAGAAGAGATTGAGAATTCTAACAAAATTAAGTTCAAGGGCAAACTTGTCCCCAATTCGGAAGTAAATAATTAAGTGAGTTATAGATGGAAGCGCTTCACATTGGAGGAGGAGGGAGGTATGGGAAGGAGGAGAATGAGGGATGAGTAAGAGGAGGTATGAGTAGGAGGAAGGAGCTTAGGAGACCCAAGCTGAGTACTTCGGTGCGGCTTCAAGCACAACTCTATACTCACACTTTCAGGCGACTCCGCCCTCCTCCTCCTCCTCCCTTAAATCCCTCTTAAATCCCTCTTTCATCCTTCTTTTCCCTTCTAACTACCCTATAATCCTCCTTCCTCCAGGTGTCCAGGTCTCCTTAACTCGGCTTGATGGAACTACCATTAACTACGCTATATCATAATTAACCACCTTGACGGGTGGCTGGTGTACCCGCTGGCGATAATTTGCCAGCTCCGTCTGGCCAGCAGCCGCCAGATGGCCTCACTAACGACCCTGAGCTCGTTCAGCGTCCCGAATGATGAGTTACAACGCCACCAACTTGGGAAGAAGATCCGTCAGTTGGTCGATGTGATTGGTTTCCCCTTCCACCGCGGCCATGTTGGGACGCATCCCAGTAGGGGTGATGTGGGTGAGTTTGTTTACCTGTCAAGAGTACACAGGACGTATGTCAAGAGTACTGAATGACGCAACAGTCAAGAGTACTGAATGACGCAACAGTCAAGAGTACTGAATGACGCAACAGTCAAGAGTACTGAATGACGCAACAGTCAAGAGTACTGAATGACGCAACAGTCAAGAGTACTGAATGACGCAACAGTCAAGAGCACTGAATGAAGCAACAGTCAGGAGCACTGAATGAAGCACCAGTCAAGAGTACTGAATGAAGCACCAGTCAAGAGCACTGAATGAAGCACCAGTCAAGAGCACTGAATGAAGCACCAGTCAAGAGTACTGAATGAAGCACCAGTCAAGAGCACTGAATGAAGCACCAGTCAAGAGTACTGAATGACGCAACAGTCAAGAGTACTGAATGACGCAACAGTCAAGAGTACTGAATGACGCAACAGTCAAGAGCACTGAATGAAGCAACAGTCAGGAGCACTGAATGAAGCACCAGTCAAGAGTACTGAATGAAGCACCAGTCAAGAGCACTGAATGAAGCACCAGTCAAGAGCACTGAATGAAGCACCAGTCAAGAGTACTGAATGAAGCACCAGTCAAGAGCACTGAATGAAGCACCAGTCAAGAGCACTGAATGAAGCACCAGTCAAGAGTACTGAATGAAGCACCAGTCAAGAGCACTGAATGAAGCACCAGTCAAGAGTACTGAATGAAGCACCAGTCAAGAGTACTGAATGACGCAACAGTCAAGAGTACTGAATGAAGCAACAGTCAGGAGCACTGAATGACGCAACAGTCAGGAGCACTGAATGACGCACCAGTCAAGAGCACTGAATGAAGCACCAGTCAAGAGTACTGAATGAAGCACCAGTCAAGAGTACTGAATGAAGCAACGGTCAAGAGCAGTGAATGAAGCACCAGTCAAGAGTACTGAATGAAGCAACAGTCAAGAATACTGAATGACACACCAGTCAAGAGTACTGAATGAAGCAACAGTCAGGAGCACTGAATGAAGCAACAGTCAAGAGTACTGAATGAAGCAACAGTCAAGAGTACTGAATGAAGCACCAGTCAAGAGTACTGAATGAAGCACCAGTCAAGAGTACTGAATGAAGCAACGGTCAAGAGCAGTGAATGAAGCACCAGTCAAGAGTACTGAATGAAGCACCAGTCAAGAGTACTGAATGAAGCAACGGTCAAGAGTACTGAATGAAGCAACAGTCAAGAATACTGAATGAAGCAACAGTCAAGAGTACTGAATGAAGCAACAGTCAAGAGTACTGAATGACACACCAGTCAGGAGCACTGAATGACGCACCAGTCAAGAGCACTGAATGAAGCACCAGTCAAGAGTACTGAATGAAGCACCAGTCAAGAGTACTGAATGAAGCAACAGTCAGGAGCACTGAATGAAGCAACAGTCAAGAGTACTGAATGAAGCACCAGTCAAGAGTACTGAATGACGCACCAGTCAAGAGTACTGAATGAAGCACCAGTCAAGAGTACTGAATGACGCACCAGTCAAGAGTACTGAATGAAGCAACAGTCAAGAGTACTGAATGAAGCAACAGTCAAGAGTACTGAATGACGCACCAGTCAAGAGTACTGAATGACGCACCAGTCAAGAGTACTGAATGAAGCAACAGTCAAGAGCACTGAATGAAGCAACAGTCAAGAAACATTAAACACTCCTGAATGACTACAACAACAACCACCCACATTAATAAATCACATCGTATTATTCCCGCCAAAAAATGTTCAATAAATAAATGAACAACATTTAAAATCCACACCGTATCATTCTTATATACGCTGTCAAACGACCGAATCGCCCTGTTTGTCTACCATTACTGCCTGTTGACTCCTGGAAGAGCAAATAGAATTTAGATTGAACATTACGTCATCAGATTAATGGCATCGCGTTCGCGTTGCGAAGTTTATTGTGTTCTTGCGAATCCGCATTAGCAAGATTCAAATGTTTATCTGGCCGCCATATTTGGGGCTCGTTTTGCAAAATTTGAGTTTGGATTCTACTATTTACCTTGTATTCATCATTGCGTTGGGATCAAATTTCATAATTAGACGCCATATTTGGCTCTGGAAGCGGCTGTTTACTTTTGCTGACATTTTGGGAAAGGGACTTGGTTAGATATAATGAAGTCTTACTTCAAAAGCAACTTTGCCTCGTGATTTTACTCATATCATGAAAATAGAAAACGAGAATATTCATCAGTCATACTCATGTAAATTTAGAATTTGATTATTGTGTTTTCAATCACGCTCCTAGAAAATCGCCCCGATTTTCAGATCGAGAAATTTCGCTTTTATAAACAAGTTTGAACTAAGTGTAACTTAATCAAATTTTGAGTGAATCGTAATCTTTCATCGTGGTGAAGTGGTAAAGCATTCGCCCGGCGCTCCGCGAGTGCTTTGGCCTGGGTTCGTATTCTGACCGGGAAGGATTGACTAGACGCCAATCCTTAACTGTAGCCTCTGTTCCCCCAGCAGTTAATGGGTACCTGGTTGTTAAACGATTTGGCGGGTCGTATTCCGGGGAAAAAATTTAAGATTAAGGACCTGCCCGAAACGCTACGCGCGTTAGTGACTTTATAAGAATGTTAGAACTCTTGTGTATATAAATAAAAAAATAGCAAAAATAACAGATAAATGTGTGAGAATGCTTCAAACGCTTCCACTCTTTCCCCAGCATTACAGGGGCCTCGTAGCCTGGTGGATAGCGCGCAGGACTCGTAATTCTGTGGCGCGGGTTCGATTCCCGCACGAGGCAGAAACAAATGGGCAAAGTTTCTTTCACCCTAAGTGCCCCTGTTACCTAGCAGTAAATAGGTACCTGGGAGTTAGTCAGCTGTCACGGGCTGCTTCCTGGGGTGTGTGTGTGTGTGGTGTGGTGAAAAAAAAAAAAAAAAAAAAAAAAAGTAGTTAGTAAACAGTTGATTGACAGTTGAGAGGCGGGCCGAAAGAGCAAAGCTCAACCCCCGTAAAAACACAACTAGTAAACACACACGCGAGGGGAAAATTTACCCAAATTTCCCCCTTTCCCCCACTTCCCCAAGGACCAACACCCCTCCGCTCTGTCCCAGACCCCACACATTAAACTCCCCTTAATACTTGAATGCGAAAGCAGTGTTGGGTCACCAGACTCCCATAACACATTATGACCTCAAATGACCTCGTAATGTTAGAACTGTGACTGTTTTTTCCCCCTCTCTGCCTTTCCATTCTATTGGTGATATTCTGAACGTAATATCATATATGATCTGTATCCTATAGGATCACACGTGGTATCCTATAGGATCCTGTGGATGTAATATCCTATAGGGCCTTTGGGGTATCACCATTGTTCCTTTATTTATTTATTTATTTATTTATTTATTTATTTATGCATATACAAGAATGTACATAAGGAATGTGAGGATACAAATATGGTAATTACAGTCTTGTAAAGCCACTAGCACGCGCAGCGTTTCGGGCAGAAAAACGTTTTAGAAACCCCCTGGTTCGAATGTTTCCAAATCTCACGTCTTGAAGAAATGTAATTAAACGTCTTAGAGTCATTTTTTTTAAGGATTTAATAGTTTGAGTAACTTCAGGCAAGGTACTGATGGAGAACGAAGTCCGCAGTAACCCTGGAGGAAGGGGGGACTTAAGAATTCTGCAGGTGGACGGCTGCAGGTCCCTCTCAAGTTATGATAACTTTGTGCAGCGGGTTCGGAGTTTGCTCCTCTGATTACCGCTTCGCTTGTTGAGTGCAGCACACACACACACACACACACACACACACACACACACACACACACACACACACACACACACACACACACACACACACACACACACACACACACACACGCGCACACACACACACACACACACACACACACACACACACACACACACACACACACACACACACACACACACACACACACACACACACACACACACATTGCTGTAAACAACCGATGGCTGGAAAGGTGGGATCCAAGAGCCAATGCTCGATCCTACAAGCACAAATAGGTGAGTACAAATAGGTGAGTACACACACAGGTTAGGGAGCCGGTGGCCGAGCGGACAGCACGCTGGACATGTGACCCTGTGGTCCCGGGTTCGATCCCGCGCGCTGGCGAGAAACGATGGGCAGAGTTTCTTTCACCCTATGCTCCTGTTACCTAGCAGTAAATAGGTACCTGGGAGTTAGTCAGCTGTCACGGGCTGGTTCCTTGTGTGTGTGTGTGGTTAGGAAAAAAAAGGTAGTAGTAGTAGAAACAGTTGATTGACAGTTGAGACGCGGACCTAGAGAGCAGAGCTCAACCCCCGCAAGCCCAACTAGGTGAATACATACACACACACCGGACCAATGAGTCAAAGCTCAACCCCCGCAAGTACAACAAGGTGAGTACCCCCCCCCCCCCCCACACACGGGATAACAAGAGATAACAGCTAGTGAGTGTCGCAAATCTACCCATGATGAGTTGTAATTTGTTAATGATTAGAAGTCACAACAACAATGATTTGAATGACCCAGTTACCAATAAAATGTTTAATCAATCATCGGCATTTACTGGAGTTCCAGGCTAGGATACTGTGATAATTTGATTTGTCTAAGATAGGCAGCCTGTGTATGTATATACGTATTCTAATATCGAAGTCTCCCCTTTCCCCACTCATGTTGACTACTCAAGCACCTGTTAACCATTCAAGCTCCTGTTGACTGCATTCCAGCTATTGACTGTATTCCAGCTCCTGCTGGCTGTATTCAAGCTCCTGCTGACTGTATTCAGTCCCCTGTTGACTGAATTCCAGCTATTGATTGTATTCACGTTCCTGTTGACTGTATTCAAGCTCCTGTTGACTGTATTCAGTCCCCTGTTGACTGAATTTCAGCTATTGACTGTATTCAAGCTCCTGTTGACTGTATTTCAGCTCCTGCTGACTGTATTCAAGCTCCTGCTGACTGTATTCAGTCCCCTGTTGACTGTATTCCAGCTATTATACACGCCCTGCCCTGGTGACTCTCTATTACTCCCTTATCTATCCATATCTCAACTATGGTATTTGTGCTTGGGGCTCTACTACCCAAAATCACTTACGTCCTCTAATTACTCAACACAAAGCTGCTATTAGGACAATATCCAATTCTGGCCCCAGACATCACTCGGTACCCCTACTTAAATCTCTGAATATGTTAGACATTAAGTCACTGCACATTCTCTCATGTGTATTATACATATATAAAACGCTAAACTATAATGCCAATCCTGATCTCAAAAGCTTCATAGAAGGTTGTATCAGAACCCATGAGCATCACACCAGAAATAAATACAGTTTTGATATTCCTAGAGTACGACTTAATCAAACTAGAAATGCTCTACAAATCAAGGGGCCCAGAATGTGGAATGACCTTCCCAACCATGTTAAAGACTGTACCTCTCTCAACCAGTTTAAGTTAAAAGTGAAGCTATACCTAATAAATTCCCTGTAACCTACCTTACCCTTCTATTGTCAACCAATGTCTGTTTTTTTTCTTTAAAGAGCGCTGTTTGTCGACATAATTGTATTTGTGCTGCTTTTTCATCTATGTTTTCATTTCTTGTTTTCATTCTACTCATTATGCTCAATTAGTATTAAGCTTGTCATTTAAGTTTATCATGCCCGAAACGCTTTGCGTAATAGTGGCTTTAGGCATTGTATGTACTAGCTCTACCTATAAGTCAAACAATCCTTGTAAATATTTATTGTATGTATGTACCTTACCTAAATAAAATTGTATTGTATTGTATTGTATTGTATTGTATTGACTGTATTCCAGCTCCTGCTGACTGTATTGAAGCAGTCCACCCGAGACATCAAGCAGGGACTGGGCGAATCCAGTGGAATGTGGTTTGTCACTCTATCAACAAATTTCTCTTTGCAAGGAAATCTGTGATGATTAGGTTAAACTGTATTAGTACCTTGTTAGATCCTCGTTGTGTATGTGCATGCGCATGTGTGTGTGTATGTTTTCGTGGGTTTACATCCCCAATTAGGCTTCCATGGTCGAGTTTCAGTTATTGGACCAACCGTCTAACCCAAAGAGAAAATTCTTTCCTAGCCTACTTTAAAATTATGGTTGGAGCTGGAAAAAAAAAAAGAAGAGAAGTAAACAAAACAATTAAAATATTAGAAATATCAGTAGAATCATCCGGGAATGCGAACCAGTTAGAGTGGCCATCTTGAACAGGTGAAGACAGGAAGCGCAAAAGGGTTATAAACCCTTTGTTTAAGGTGGATGAGAGAGAGGGGGGAGAAGGAAGAAGGTTGTTCCCGTGTGGTATTGTTAGCGTGGTCTATTGTTCCATTGTTAGTAACAAAACCAGGCACTTAGAATCTGCCTCGATTATTATAGTGTATAAATTCTCTCGCTGCTGAGTGCGAGAGCGGACGCCGGCGCGGTATTCATACTAAGCTCTACTGTTGCTTTCTTGTTATTGTTGGCACTGTTGTTTGGTGGGGATTGTTGGAGCTGTTGTTCCTGTTGATATTACCGCTGTTTCTGCGCTCTCTTTCTCTCTCTCTTCCTCTCACAGGACGGGTATGGGGTCCACTACCACCCGCAGGATGGGTATGGGGCCAAATCCCGCCCACGGGATGGGTATAGAGTTCATTACCACCCATGGGATGGGTATAGGGTCCATTACCACCCACGGGATGGGTATAGGGTCCATTACCACCCACGGGATGGGTATACGGTCCATTACCACCCACAGGATGGGTATGGGGCCCACTACCACCCACGGGATGGGTATAGGGTCCATTACCACCCACAGGATGGATATAGGGCCAACTACCGCCCACGGGATGGGTATGGGGTCCACTACCGCCCACGGGATGGGTATGGGGTCCACTACCGCCCACGGGATGGGTATGGGGTCCACTACCGCCCACGGGATGGGTATGGGGTCCATTACCACCCTAAACACGGGTATGGGGTTCAAAATAAATTAAAAAAAATAAGATTTAAATTTCTATTGAATGCCTAATTTTACCAGTTTAGATAAAATCAGGTTTGATTACGTTAGGTTAGGTTAAATTAGGATTTGGTTTCGTTAAGTAAGGTTAGATTAGGTTAGGTTTGTTTTGGTTAGGTTAAGTTAGGTTTGGTTAAGTTTTGTTAGGTTGTTAGACTTGATTGGGTTAGGTTATCGAGTATTCTTTTTATTTAAATTTACTGAATTACCTCAAATATTTATATGATAATACGCAAATAAAAATCATCGTAAAACTGAAATTTTAAGGAAGATTGGCTTGTTTGACTTCAGTTTAAAAAAAAACGCGACAGATACAAGCTGTTGAACAATACGCGCTTAATTGGCTTGTCGGGGTTTTTCTTGCCAAAGGCGAGGCTAAGTGGTCACCCATCCCGCTACTGGCCAGACCTCAAGACCCATCCCAACTTATTCTATTTCTTCATCTTTCTACTTAATCTAAGTTTCCCCTAATCTTGTATACTATTATGTAATCTAACTTAGTATACCGTAGTCTAACTTAAGTTCACCGTAGTCTACCCTACTATACTGCAATCTATAACAACAAATATAATTATCTTAAAAGCAAATTAACAATATTTCTGTATATACGGTACTAAAATTATTATACACCAAGTTCTATACAATACATGTATGGCAAGTCATAATTTCTATTACGCACTCAAACTAATAGTAGTGAAACTAGTCAAAATATTTAGTATATATTTGTGTGTATGGGTTCTAAAGACCCCATCATAAAATACACTATGCGGCAACATTCATATAATATACATATACATATATATACAGTGCATACACCAGCAGTTGGGTGCGTGGATAAAACGTGGGATTTTGTAAATTTGAAAGTCCACAATTTGTTTTTTTTTTGCCGAACAAGCAAATGTAAACAATTCCAACACGAAGACTTTTGTTTAATTCTTTATTCTTGTTCTGTTTATCGCTAAACTGGCAACACTGCAGGCCCAACACCAGCAATTACATTGGAAACCTTTGCAGGTTTACTAATAAATCATCGCTAGCAACTCCAGACCTCCAAATATATCAACATTAGCATCCCCCAAGCCTACAAACAAATCAACATTAGCATCCCCCGGGCCTACAAACAAATCAACATTAGCATCCCCCGGGCCTACAAACAAATCAACATTAGCATCCCCCGGGCCTACAAACAAATCAACATTAGCATCCCCCAAGCCTACAAACAAATCAACATTAGCATCCCCCAGGCCTACAAACAAATCAACGCTAAGCCCAGGCCTACCAACAAATCGACACTGCTAGTCCAGACATACGTTAATATCATTAAATTAGATTGATAACGCATGATTATTGCAGGACGGCAGTCATTAGCGTCAGCCTCGTCACACACCTGCTGGCTACCATGTATCATTCTGAAAATATTTTCCATTTTAATGTCTCCTTGATATTACGAGGCTTTTTTTTTATTTGCTTCGAGATTATTTAAACAATGCTTAATGGTCCTGTTGTCATCTACATCAATCCTCACTTCACTCTGGTTATTTCCGGAAGATAAACTCCGATACGGTTTACTATTTTTATTTAATAAAATACGAAATGTTTACTTCTCGAGCGCTGTAAAGATTCCCAGTCATTAACGAGCTCATTCGTTCCAACTGTGAATTACCCGTCTTACACCACCTCTGGGGGAACGAGAGGGACAACAAAATACGGAAATACGATTAGTATTGGCTCTATTGCCTCCCAGTAGAAGGGAATCTTCAATATATTAGGTTACAAATTACATACATTTCCCACTGTATTTGCACTTTTTTTTTTACTGCAGACTTGCAATTCTTTGCTGCTTGTGTAAAAGTAATATGTATATAATTTGGCACGATTTTCTTGTCTACAGGTATCTAAAGAGAATAAATACGACCTAGCAAGCCTGTTGTAGATAGCTAACAATAGCCCATTTCAATTAGTTAACGACAATAAATGCATCATTAGAGAGAAAATTATATATTTCATCCTCGACGCCGTTCTGGAGTCCTCAGACATACACCAATTGAAGTCAATCCATCCTCCCATAAGACTACATATACTAACACAATGCATATATGGATAAACTATAACAATACACATTATACCCCTACCGTTGGCCTAAGCACAAATATGTACTGTATAAGGCCTAGGTTTGAATATATAAGGATTAGAATGGCTGAAGTCAGGTCAAGGCTGTATATTAGTTGAGGTTAGACTGTGACTTCTTATACGAGCTAGCCTCGTGTTCTTGTTGTTTTAGATTCAACTACACTGAACAAAAATTTCCTTGATGACCAGACCACACACTAGAATGTGAAGGAATGACGACGTTTCGGTCCGTCCTGGACCATTCTCAAGTCGATTGAAGAATGGTCCAGGACGGACCGAAACGTCGTCGTCCCTTCACATTCTAGTGTGTTGTCTGGTCATCATACTTTAGCCACGTTATTGTGACTCATCGCCTGCAAAAATTTCCTTGTAGCACGGGCTATAGCGAAGTACACCTCATCACTGAAAAACTGTCATTACTGAAACTTACATGTGTATTAATATATTCAGGTGATTACGTAACACCGCAGTTCGTATGTGCTAGAATGTGTTTAAAGTCTATAGAATACTTGGTTGGTCAGCGAGCTATTGAGGCAACCTTCATAAGTCTCCAGAGGGTGATAATCTAACACCAAACCTATCCATACCATACACAGCAAGAAAGGAAATTAGCAACCGCGAATCCCCTTGAATATATATAAGCAAAATGACAAACGGTTGGAAAATGCTAAACGGATGCAAGATACGGGCGCTTTCCACCTAATAGGACATTAGAACGTGTACTAAATTTCGCCCTCCTCCCTCCCCCGTTCCTTTCTCGGCCACGTCTGTGGTAGAAAACAATAATAAATAAATAAAATAAATAATCCTTTCTCGTCAAAACAAACCCCTCTCCTCCTAGCCTATCACACGCCATCCACCCAGCTCTTCAATCCATCCCTATCCCAGTCCCATTTCCTATTCTTGCAAATCACTACACAAATTCAGAGATTACGTGGAGTCAAATTGTCTCCGATACCGTAGCCAATTAGGTTCCGGAGTTTTTAATTTACTTTTTTTCCAATTAATAGGAAGTTATTGTGGAAACTAATGAGCATCGACTTCTTAAGACTTTGGGCGTAGCTGACCGGCTTGAGGCTAGCGACTGAAAAAACATTATTGGAATTTCAGGAGCTGGTGGCCACGAACTGGACAAATATCCCGAGTTTGTCTTATTTTCCTTTCTTCGCCTTCCTTCTTCCTCCACTTCCTGGTGGTTTTGTATTCATATGGCGATAGAAACAGGCTAATACCACCTCCTGCGATTGGTGAGAGGTGGGAGAGCCCAACTCTGGCTTGGTATACAGGTGGTAATTACTTGTTCGGGAGCCTGATTATCGTAATGCCTGGTCATTCATTTCCTGTGAGGTTTTTCAGATAAATAGATGATTGTTTAATTTTTATCGAGTTGTTTTCTTTGTTCCATGTGACATTTACACATGTGCACGCTTGCATAAACATAAGGGGAAAGACAACAAGAGTCGGAGAGATAACACAAAATTTGCGAATGGATATAAACAGAGGGCATATGATCGCAACATACAAGATACTGAGAGGAATTGACAATGTGGACAATGACTGTCTCTTGTGAGTGGTGAGAAAGTAGGGTAAGAGAACACAAGTGGAAGCTGGAATCACAAATATGCCGAAGGAACGTAAGGAAATCCTCGTACCTTATACCCTATGGTCAACAAGTGGAATCCACTAAAAGAAGTTGGGGAAGCCACCTCCATCCACAACTTTAAGAATGAATGCGATCGTCAGAATAGTTAAATTATAACACAACAAGTACAACAAGGCCAGGGCATGAAGAGCAAGACCTCACTGACCCGTAGTCACTGATAGGTAAGTACACACATAAGGGCGCCTGGTGGCTGAGTGGACAGCACTTAGGGCTCGTAATCCTGGGCACCGGGGTTCGATCCCCGGCGATGGCGGGAAAACAAATGGGCAGAGTTTCTTTCACTCTGATGTCCCTGTTACCTAGTAGTAAATAGGTACCTGGGAGTTAAACAGCTGTTACGGGCTGCTTCCTGTGTGTGTGTGAAAAAATGATCGTTGATTGATTGACAGTTGAGAGTCGGGCCGAAAGAACAGAGCTCAAACCCCCCCCCCCCCCCACTCAAGCACAACTAGGTGAATACACACACACACACACACACACAAACACACATATGGTTGAGAGGCGGGACCAAAGAGCCAGAGCTCAACCCCCACAAACACAACTAGGTGAGTACACACACTCACACACACACACACCAACAACCACACACACGCACACAAAGGCCGGGAGTCATTGTATTACCGAACCGGCCAAATTGGAAAGGCCGATGCCATGAATTGAAGTTCAATCCAGCAAATTCCTATAGGTGAGAACTGTTAAGTGAGAATTCTTATTTTCCCTTGACTGTCAAACAGTCCTTGACAATCCCAAGCGAGAGATTGTTATATAACCAGTAAAAACAGACAGGGGTAACTGGTAGGTTT
The DNA here is from genome assembly GCF_040958095.1 of Procambarus clarkii. Classification (NCBI taxonomy): domain Eukaryota; kingdom Metazoa; phylum Arthropoda; class Malacostraca; order Decapoda; family Cambaridae; genus Procambarus; species Procambarus clarkii. Next base: position 12,456,818 of record NC_091241.1, on the reverse strand, counting down.
CACGTGTGGGGGAGATGGTAATATCTTTGGTATTTCCCAGTAGAAATATCCCCCCCCCCCAAGTTTCCCCAAGTCATAATAATATAACAAGAGCCACGCGTCCTGTGCCCAAGTAAGTTCCCTTCTACCCCTATTTTATTTTTTTTATTATTTTTTTTTTTTTTTTTTTTTTTTTTGAGATATATACAAGAGTTGTTACATTCTTGTACAGCCACTAGTACGCGTAGCGTTTCGGGCAGGTCCCTGGAAGGGACCTGCCGCGAAGAATCGTTTTTTCATCCAAGTACACATTTTACTGTTGCGTTAAACAGAGGCTACAGTTAAGGAATTGCGCCCAGTAAATCCTCCCCGGCCAGGATACGAACCCATTACATAGCGCTCGCGGAACGCCAGGCGAGTGTCTTACCACTACACCACGGAGGCTGCTATTTAATTTTAAAAACATATTAGGCTTTATCATCCTTTTTTGAACTTTAATTATATTAACTCTTCTTAACCCATATCTCCTTAGAGATCCAGATAACACGGGAACTTTGACGCAGCATGATAGTCATAAGCCTTCATAGAAAATGTAGAACCTGATGCACAATCAATCATGTACGCATTCATTCTCCTGCAGCAACTGTATACGACAGTCCGTACATTGTCTCCTCTATCTGCGACTACACACATCAATATGTACATAGACGTCTTAAACTAGTTAATATATATAAATTAGTCTCTCTACGTCGTGTCCAGCTCTCTCAGGGCTTCTTAGCTAATTTGATCTATTAAGACTAGGCTTCAGTTTCTGTTCTAGCTCAAGTAATTGTCAGTTAAGGACCACTTGAAATCTTTTATTTATTTCTAATTATTTGATTTCAATCATAATTCTCTTTCCACGTGATCAATTGATCTGTTGCCAAGGTTTTCCCACCTGGTGAAAATATGAAAATCGACTTGAGAATGGTCCAGGACGGACCGAAACGTCGTCGACCCTTCACTCTCTAGTGTGTGGTTTGGTCAACATATGAAATAATATAAGATAGCTTGCGTGCTTCAGTAGCTACGTCATTTCAAACCGTTTCTCCAATTATCTCTTAATTCTTATATATTTACCATTTGGTAAATATTCCATTCATTGTTTTCTTCTGATCATTCTGCAAGTATTGTTTATTTTCTGGCTTTCCATTTCCAGCTGCATGTGTGAGGAAAGGAAGGAAGGAAGGAACTATCAGGAGAAAGCGACAAACCACTCCGACTATATGGCACTTGGAAGGGGTCAGGATAATAATTTGGGCTGGGACAGGGGGAAGGAATGGTGCCCAAACCACTTGGGCGGTCGGGGATTGAACGCCGACTTGCATGAAGCGAGACCGTCGCTCTACCGTCCTGAACAAGTGGTTGGGCGTGAGGAAAGTAAACAAAAGTGAGAGGCTCGGAGAGGGATATTCTGTGCATCACCAAGTCTCCAAAGTCATCCTTCTCTTAAGCCAATAAATCCATATATCCCATTCCCAGGGCTCTGTGTGAGTCTAGTGTGTGTGTGTGTACTCGCTTAGGTGTGCTTGTGAGGGGTTGAGCGTCGACTCTTTGGTCCCGCCTCTCAATCATCAATCAACAGGTGTACAGATTCCTGAGCCTGTTAGGCTCTATCATATCTACATTTGAAACTGTGTATGGAGTCAGCCTCCACCACATCACTGCCTAATGCATTCCATTTGTTAGCTACTCTGGCACTGAAAAAATATTTCTAATGTCTCTGTACTGTCATTTGGGTACTCAATTTCCACCTGTATTTCTTTGTGTGTGTGTGCCCGTGTTGAATAATTTTTGTCTATCTACCCTATAAATTACTCAAGGAAATTCCTATAAGGAAAGGGTACCAAAACTAAACCTCACGTTATAGGAAGACATAAGAGGTAGGGGAGGCATGATTACCACATACAAAATTCTCAGAGGAATGGGCAGGATAGATAAAAAGTTTATTTAACACATGGGGCACATTCACAAGAGGGCACAGATGGAAACTGAGTACCGAAATGAGTCACAGAGAAATTAGAAAGAATTTTTTGTGTCGGAGTAGTTGACAAATGGAATGTACTAGGCAGTGCTGTGATGGACCGACTCCATACACAGTTTCAAATGTAGATATGATAGAGCCCAACAGGCTCAGGAATCTGTACACCAGCTGATTGATGGTTGAGAGGCGGGACCAAAGAGCCAAAGCTCAACCCCCGCAAGCACAATTAGGTGAGTATATACACACACACATCCTCAGGACGCAGCCCGCGACAGCTGACTAATCCCCCATGTACCAATTTACTGCCAGATGAAGAGAGGCATAAGGTGAACAAAATTCTGCTCATTCCTTAAAACTCTTATTTCCGTCCTCTAGGCATTGTTAACCCCACCTCCCCAACACGCTTCCTTCACCCCCTCGTCTCAACCTCACTTCTCCAACCTCATCCGTATCTCCCCCTCTCCAACCCCCCCCCCCTCACCTCACCCATCATTTCTATTGGCAGACGGACGCTCCAGCTCCGGCAATTCCTCTTGACCAATATTCCGTCTGTGGCCCGGACCCGTGCTGACGGTGGCTCCTCCTGGGCACCCGAGTATTCACCTTGTTGTGCTTGCGGGGGTTGAGCTCTGGCTCTTTCGGCCCGCCTCTCAACTGACAATCAATCAACTGTTACTAACTACAGGTACTAATTTTTTTTCTTCACACACATACAGGAAGCAGCCCGTAGCAGCTGACTAACTCCCAGGTAGCTATTTACTGCTAGGTAACAGGGGCATAGGGTGAAAGAAACTCTGCCCATCGTTTCTCGCCGGCGCCCGGGACCACAGGATCACGTGTCCAGCGTGCTGTCCGCTCGGCCACGTGTGTGTGTACTCACCTATTTGTACTCACCTATTTGTGCTTGCGGGGGTTGAGCTTTGGCTCTTTGGTCCCGCCTCTCAACCGTCAATCAACTGGTGTACAGATTCCTGAGCCTACTGGGCTCTATCATATCTACATTTAAAACTGTACATACCAGTTGTGGGAGTATGGGTTCGAGTCACTTCTGGGGTGTGAGTTTTCAGTTGTATATAGTCCTGGGGACCATTCAGGCTTGTTTGCATTTAAAACTGTGTATGGAGTCAGCCTCCACCACATCACTGCCTAATGCATTCTATCCGTTAACTACTCTGACACTGAAAAAGTTCCTTCTAACGTCTCTGTGGCTCATGTGAGTACTCAGTTTCCACCTGTGTCCCCTTGTTCGCGTCCCACCAGTGTTGAATAGTTTATCCTTGTTTACCCGGTCGATTCCTCTGAGGATTTTGTAGGTTGTGATCATGTCTCCCCTTACTCTTCTGTCTTCCAGTGTCGTAAGGTGTGTGTGTGTGTGTGTGTGTGTGTGTGTGTGTGTGTGTGTGTGTGTGTGTGTAAACCGACTGGCGGGTTGTGTTCCAGGGAAAATTTAGTAGGGTGAGGCTATGAGCTATGGGAAAGGAAAGCTCTCAGCCTCCTAAAAGGCGTCATAATTCAGTTCCTGTACCCACCTGTGAATACAAAAATAAATAACAAAATAATAAAAAAAAAACAGGGAAAAACGTAAATAAACATAGAATGAAAAACTTGCATGAAAACATATGTTCAAGCTTGATTAAATTACGAATCATTTACATAACATCATAAATGAAAACGAGACAATTATCTGCTCCTGAAGATCTGTTTAACTAATGTGTAAAGACTGTTGTGAACACAACAGTCTTTTGTTAAATTTTGTGGATATATTCGCGCGAAAACACAATCTTTAAATTTTGTGCATTTTCTTCGAGGGACGAAGAGTTAGTTTGCTAGGCTAAGCGAGTCCTTCCTCTCTCCCAGTGGGCACCTCACTTCTGATGCCTCTTGGCAATTTTACACGTATTCTAATACATAAAATACCCTCAATAAATAATAAAATCAGTCTTCGTCACTTTTGCCAAAGTATAATTATATATCTGAATTTGAATCTAGAAATATTTAGTATAAAATAATAACTTATTATGCTATTATTTTCCTTTTAAGGGGAATCATCCTGTAATTTTGTGTAAACCAAATTATAAGCATGCAAATAATTGTTATAAATTATAAACACATACAAATAAAGTGTTTGAATTTGGAATATATTAAAACAAACGCCATCGATGTCCACAACAGCCTCACCGTCGCGCGTAAACTTTAAAACGAGATCACTAACGGGCTCACCATAGCCCGTGCTACTTGGAACTTTTGGTTCCAGGTAGCGAATCTTAAACAACAACAACAACAACTTTAAAAACAAATGAGAAACTCCATTAACCACTTATAAAATGCGAGCCTGTTTATGCAACCAACATTATGACCTAGTAAAAGTTTTCCCCGACCCTCCGACAGCCAATTACAATATTCTAAACCAGCGCTGCGGGGGATATTAGAATATTCCGAGGCAATACATCCCAGGAGCCAGATTCACGAAAGCACTTACGCAAGCACTTACGATCGTGTACATCTTTCCTCAATCTCCGACGGCTTTGATTACATTTATTAAACGGTTTACAAGCATGAAAACTTGCCAATCAACTGTTGTTATTGATATAAACAGCCTCCTGGTGCTTCGGCGCTCATTAACTGTTTAATAATTGTAAACAAAGCCGCCAAAGATTGAGAAAAGATGTACAGGTTCGTAAGTGCTTGCGTAAGTGCTTTCGTGAATCTGGCCCCTGGCAGATTTTACCGCCAAGTGGAGAGATAGGCGGGGAAATTTTGTATTTATTTTTTTGAAGCTGTGTAGTACAACAGGAGCCACTGTCTGCAGGGGTAAGCGAGGTTGATATTTTCCGAATATAAAATACGTTATCGACCCAAGCGTAGTAAGAGGTTAGCATTATATTACGCCGCGTCATTTATCACTCAAGATATTACCGAGGGAAATTTAATGACAGATGATGACGTACGGAACATCTGGCCGGCTAAAAGATGCCTTACGGAACACCTGGCTGGCTGAGATGGCTTATGGAGCATCTGGCTGGCTGAGATGGCTTACGAAACATCTGGCTGGCTGAGATGGCTTACGAAACACCTGGCTGGCTGAGATGGCTTATAGAGCATCTGGCTGGCTGAGATGCCTTACGGAACACCTGGCTGACTGAGATGGCTTATGGAGCATCTGGCTGGCTGAGATGGCTTATGGAGCATCTGGCTGGCTGAGATGGCTTACGAAACATCTGGCTGGCTGAGATATGAGTCTTTGAGCACGATTTGACATTTAGTTCCGTAAATGATGGGTTTATAACCCTATGGGTGAAATAGCATCTCCTGTGCTCAGTTCTACATTGTGGCTGAGAATAGATTTTTTTTGCAAGGATATTCCTGCGCGGGCCCTAAGCCTCTGGCTGGCCCACTAAGTGTTGCTTGTTTCTGTTTTACTTGGGCAGAGTATGAGTATTTATGACTCGTATGGTCGCTTCAGTAAAATTATGCCCCACGTGTTTACCAACTTCTGCTCTGTTGAATCCAAGTTGAAATTTTTTTTGGGTTTTGTAACAATGCACTGTGTTAGATAATGTTCCAGTGGTCTGTCGGGCATTTCTCCACAGTGCTGACATTTCCTCTCATCTTCTGGAACCTGTAAGCCTATTTCCCATGCACATGGGTATCCAAGCCTGATGCCTTACCGGGAGGTGTTTTCGGGGCTTAGCGACCCCGCGGCCCGGTTCTCGACCGGCATTAGGTGAAAGAAGAAACCGCGGCCCGGTTCTCGACCGGGCCTCCTGGTTGCTGGATTGGTCAACCAGGCTGTTGGACGCGGCTGCTCGCAGCTTGAAGTATGAGTCACAGCCTGGTTGATCAGGTATCCTTTGGAGTCTTTGGAGTACACTTGCGATGCGGGTGTATTTCTGTTGATGTACTGTTCCCTTTCACCAAAATAAGTAGTTCGTAGTTGGTTGAATTCTTGTACCAACCCGCAGATCCTGATGTTGCAACTGCTGCTGTTGTTGTTGTTATAGATTAAGCTACTCGGAAGAAGTTCCAAGTAGCACGGGCTATGGTGAGCCCGTAACTTACCTGGCACAGGAGCGGGGCAAGTAGCACGGGCTATGGTGAGCCCGTAGTGGACTTACCTGGCACAGCAACTGCTGCGTTGTGGTCACTATAAATCTAGTGCATTGAACAGCAGAGGCTTTCACCTCACAGGGTTATAAGCCCGTGGAACCGCCTACCCACTTATAACATTCATAACACCTATATATAACATATAGGCTTCGTTATAGACCCACAATCCAAGGGAAGGGGGGAGACAGAAATGGTTGGGTACGGCTCCTTCCACCTAATGCCTCTGTTCACCTAGCAATAGATAGATACCCGGGAGGTAGACAACCGTTGCAGACTTGCATCCTGGGGATGGTCAGTAGTTCCACCTTGGCGAACCTAGATACAAGCCTAAAGCACAAAAAAATATATATGCAGTCTTCCTGTCCCCGACATAACGAATCCAGAGTGTTGCTAGGTGATGCAACACCCACCCATACTCACACCAAATGCATCCACATTTGTACGCTCGAATTTTTGCATACAAACTGAATACTAATTAATGTAAACAAAAGCATTGGAAACTGAATCATTTTAGGGCTAACGAGAAGAAGCACCAAATAAACTAACGGTATTGAAGATAATATATCTCCCGTGTAAGGCCTTTATCAAATCTTGAGAGATTAGCCTGAGTACTTGCTTATACGTGGAGAAAGAAGGTTAAGGTCAGGCCTAGCTGACACCGATCTCAATAGACTGGTTGGCAAGACAATGTTGTTTGGTATGGTAAATTATTATCGATTCTCACATCTCGGAAAATGGGTTAAGAAACTGCCTAATTGGTAAACTATTGCATTTTAGTATCACATTTTTTTTGTACGGTACTATTGGTAATTGTCAAATATTTTTGGGACTGTTGTTTTATGTTTCGTTTCTAATATGGGTTCAAACAGTCTTGTCGGACTAACAAAAGTGTATTTGTACTTAACAAAAGTTGATCACTTCACAAACACAGCAGGGTAGGCCTATAAGTTAATCAAATCAATTTCAAAACTGTATTCGAAATTAATGAACATTTATAATTGAGTTTACCCACAATTTTAAGAGCGTGTATACAGTTTATTCGGGGTAAAAGTACTGTATTAGGCTTGCAGGATATACAGACTTTGGATCGGTAATTCTGGCATACAAACTTTAAAACTTTGCCAAATACCAGGATATATACACCGAAAAACAGCATTTTTCCATTGTATATATTAATATCCAGTTAGAAACAGCCACTGTAAAGGTTGACAAGGTGCCTTTGTAAAAGATACCATTTGCACGGGTTTAGGCTACCAAGAGAGTGTTACAAAACAAAAATCATGATGTCAAGCATTTCACCACGACAATCTCAAGTGTGCACGCTGACCTACTAACACTGAGACAACTTATCCCTAATCTTCAGTCAATGACCTAAATGATGAAGCGTAAGGGCAGAAATGTGTAACAAATCGTTATCTAATCGGTTGATTTGGCGTCCCACTTCCTGAGAAAATCATGTCGCTTGCTGGCGCAGACTTGCAGAGTGGATTGAGTATATCATCCAGCAGGCGGCGACGACGGTGGGACCTTCTACTGCCTCTCCAGTGGACTAGGCCTGATATAAAAAAATACCCACAGGTAGGCGGTTTTCTTATGGGTGGGGGGGGGGGGATATTGCTGTATATTCAACCCGTCCTTCTAATAGAACGTTGCATTTTGACGTATACTCTACCCAAGGCCAAAAATTTTTTGTACTTACAACCAGAGTTGCACTTAGTACCAGAGCTTACTATGAAGCTCTGGCACTTTTTCTCGTACTAAAGCAAATCTTCGCTACACTATCCCCGTGCAGTGCTCTTCGCTTTATGAATCTGATTTGATTTGGACGAGCCCAAGAGCTATATATATATATATATACCCCGCTACTCAGTGTATATGGTGTTACGTACCCTTATAAGATACGTAAGTGAATATATTAATATGTACATTTATAATTGTATGTAAATTACAAGCATGTATATTGTTATACTTATATGTTCTATGCAAATGCACATTCATGTTACAGTGTTGGCGTTAGGCCCAGCGTATCGTGGGAATGATTGTTTATTTCTTTGTGTGATCAGTTTTCCCACGGGAACTAATGATTTATATGTGATCATAAGTGGGTAACAGAGTGAAATAATAATTGAGTGAACTGTATCTGGCAAATTGTCGTGGGATCGTCCGTTGCTGGGTGTGCATGCCATTATTTCTTTCTGTATGCATATTTTAATTACTATGTAAAGAAACAATTGCTTTGTTGTCTATATCAATATGTACTAATTATTCATTAAGTTAGTTTAAGATTACTCTTGTCACAATGTATTGCTCCATTGTTGAAATAATAAATATTGTAACTTTGGCAATTTATTCGCGGGGGCAAGGCAATGTGTTTTTTGACTCGCATATTGTAGTTCAGTAGCTGAGCAGAAACCAGGGAGATATCATCTTGGAGTTAAGTCATTCTTTTGTTCTAGCCATATAATTATTCTTAGTATTGATTTAATGTCTGGAAGTTACAGTGATATTTTTAATGTGATATATATTGTGACCATATAATCATCTGTTTGCCTTTGAGATTTATTTAATATAAATTATATATATGCTTAGTCTTTATTCTTCAGTCCTATGAAGATTCTATTTTATGCTCTTTACCCATTAAGGGGTTATACTGGTGATTCGCTATTGAGAACAGCAGTTGTGTCGTATCCCTAGACTTATTAAAGTTTGGCTGCTGTAGGATCACGAGCCGTAACGTACGATAGGTAACATATGGTACCTCAGTTACATTATATTTACCTGCTGTTGTGGTGGTATGAATAACCCTCCAGTGGTTGATAGCCTTAAGGCCCTCACTGTGGAAACGCCACAAGGATATTTATATACGAGACATGTAACTAATCTCTCGGTGTAAATACAATAAGAGTTTACTGTAGTTTCTACAGGTGCACAGGTGACTGCTGGTTGGCCAGTAAGCCATCATTGTGGGCTTCGTTAGTTTAGTTCATTTATTATGCACCCCATACCCATCTTGTGGGCGGTAGTGCAAAGGGTTACAGAGGCACATAATGTGCTCAGGGCTTCGTAAAACCTTCCCGCAGTTGATGGGTCTTGGGCCAACACCAAACCCCCTCAAAAAATCCCAACAAATATACTCTTTAATAAATCACGTACAAGAAAAAATATATAGTACAAGAATGTGAAAGTAACGAAAATATGATGCAATGAATAATATAGCATCACCACGAAGGAATATTAAACTTTATACACCTGAACATCCCGTGTACCTTATTTCTTTACAGAGACAACATAACCTGGGGTGCAAGTGCAATACGTGCACCACGAACGTCCAGTGCCACAGAGAGCGACAGCTGTAGCAACTTTTACTACGCAGACCTGGGCGTGAGAGACTATATAGCGACGACTGCTGCCACTGAGGGATACTTTCCTCCGCATGGCCACAATGCTTGAGTGGCGGAGAGGACAGACTGAACCATATCAGTTACGAGTAAGTCTGAGTGCTCGCTTTGTCCCTTCTCTCTCTATCACACACACACACACACACACACACACACACACACACACACACACACACACACACACACACACACACACACACACACACACACACTGTTGCTGTTACTAGTAGTTAGTAACAGCAACAGTGATTGACTGTTGCTCAGTTGACTGTATCAGTTGTTGATTGACAGTTGAGAGGCGGGCCGAAAGAGCAGAGCTCAACCCTCACAAGCACAAATAGGTGAATACACACACACACACACACACACACACACACACACACACACACACACACACACACACACACACACGAAAGAAGGAATAGGGCAGAGATGATAACGATGTACAAGATACTAAGGAGGGAATGACAAAGAGAGATATACATAGAAGCAATGTACAAATTAAGTTACAATATAATGAAAGGACTTAATTGGAAACTGGAAACGCAGATAAGTCACTAGAGATGTCAGAAAGAACTTTTTCAGTCTAAGAGTCGAAAATAAGTGGAATACTCGAGACACAGCTTTACATGTCAATATAAAAACTAGTGAAGAGTGTCACTTCATTACTGTGGTCGAAAAAGGGGAGGCTGGGGCTTAGGAGCAAATGCTCGACCCCGCAAGCTCAACTAGGTGAGTACAACTAGGTAAGTGTACACACACGATGCACCCACTCTTCTTGGTGTATAACAACGAGTTTACTTTAAGTAAACTTACTGGCTACCTTACCTTGAGGTTACCTTGAAGTGCTTCCGGGGCTTAGCGTCCCCGCGGCCCGGTCGTCGGCTGGTCAGTAGCAAGTGCCATGGCCTTAATAACCTTCTAAAGGTAGACAATATTTTAGCTCAACACCATGGCAAAGAAGGGTAAATTAAATTGGAAATGCGTATATATTCTCAGACTTCAGATGGCGACTGGTGGAGTATAGGAACATACATTGTAAACAGTATGACTGAGTTACACACAGAAATCACAATAGCGTGATGCATCAAATGAACAAAATCCGTTGGTAAATCAAGATGATTTCCCCGGTTGCAATTTTTATATCATGTCGTATAGCTCAGTCGATTAAGGCAGCGTCTGGGATGTTCTCGGACGTAGGTTCGAATCCTCGTCACGGCCCTTGTGGATTTGTTTAGTATGACTGGGCTATTTTGACTGTGTCAGTCATATACAACATTAGGAAACATAAGTTCGGCCGTCAGCTCAGAACTTTTAGATGATACAGCAACACAGCTTCGCTCAGCTTTGGCAGTTGAGAGGCGGGACCAAAGAGCCAAAGCTCAACCTCCGCAAGCACAATTAGGTGAGTACTCATCCCAACCTGTCTTCTCGAATACGTCATAGCATTTTGACGTATAAAATTCCCAAAAGTCAATTATAGCGGTTCGCATAATTGACGTGTTTTCTATTCGTGGAGCCTAGGTTAGGTTAAGTTCGGGCAATTTAGTATACAGATTTAGTGGGGTTGTGAACGTTAGAGAGGATGGACTGACCACAAAGCCTATCACAACTCGACAGTTGAGAGGCGGGACCAAAGAGCCAGAGCTCAACCCCTGCAAGCACAACTAGGTAAGTACAACTCATACACCGCCCTAACCCCGCTTTATACAACTTATACATCGCCCTTAACCCGCTTTACATAACCCGTAATATATTGGAAATTAAATAATACATGTAACCCATACAGGCGACGACAATATGTGCAGTCATATCCCTCTCCCTGGTAGTGGTGGTCGCTGGAAGCATCTTGATTATTGATGGAGACATGCCCATACTCGCATACACATGCTTCACATTTGGTGGTAGGTGGCTTGTGTGTGTGTGTGTGTGTGTGTGTGTGTGTGTGTGTGTGTGTGTGTGTGTGTGTGTGTGTGTGTGTGTGTGTGTGTGTGTGTGTGTGTGTGTGTGTGTGTGTGTGTGTCTGTCTGTTTGACTTTCTTGTATATGTGCATTGTTAATATAATATATGTCTTTTACTTATCAATTACTTATCATGTATATCTTGAATCTGTCAGATATCGTATTCTAGTCAATTGTATCTACCTGATATCTCAATAATGTCTTTGCAACATTTAGTATCTATATATGTTGTTACACATTTTCATGTAAATATTGATTTATCTCACGTTTCCCCTCCTTCATGTTTTCCTTCCTCCTTACCTCACTTCCCTAGGGAGCGTGCTGGTGCTGTGTGCAGTGCTGGTGACAGCAAGTCTGAAGGTGAAACGGAAGGAGAGTAGTCCTGCAGACAGCTGCGATCCTCCACCTCCTTACAAAGCTGCCTGGAGACGCGACTTCTATGCTTCCAGGTGAGTGAGTGTTGAGTACCTGGGTGAATGATAATAGAGGGAGTTATTGACTGGGTGAGGGAGTGAGTAAACAAGTGAAAAAGAGTAAATACAATAGATTGTCTGCAAATTATGAAGATATACTGTTAGTATTACTTGGGTGAAATTAATCTCTCTCCATAACAAAATATCGTAGTTTTGCCTAATAACCACACTTTATTCCCAGGATGACCGTTGAGCACCAGCCAGCCTCTCTTCATCCTAGCGGATACACAGAGCAAGACGCCATTAACTTTTGTGGATTGTCTGTACGTCTCTCATCTTCCGTACCCACTCCACCGTCTCCCAGCCTCTCCTCCCCGACGATAAACCCCGCCACCTCTACCACAGTCTCCCCTACTAGCAACGCTACTGCCAACACCACCACCGCAGTCACCTGCCAATAACTCTCCAAGCACCACCTGCACCAACTCAAAACCTCTCTTCCAGTCTGCTGTATCTTTGGCTACAGAGCGGCCATCTTCGACACAAGCTGTCGCTACTATGATTCACAACCACATAAAGCGCCATCACCGTCACTCCAGCCGAGCAGTAAAGGCAGGCTCTCCGCTTCCCATCGTTCAGGTGGTTTCTAACAGGTGGGATGAAGATCTACCCAGCTATCATGAAGCCACGAGTTCCGTGTTGTGCCACTCAGCGTGCACTCAACCACATGACCCTAACCTGTGTGTCTGAGGATGATCTCGCCGCATTCAAGGGTCAGGGAGAGTGTAAGTGGAACAAGTGGGAGTGTGATTTAAGTGCCAGGGAAAGAATAAGTATCTTATTCTAGTTCAAAATGGCCTAACAAAGACATTATAGCGCGTACGACCAATCATAAGGGCATTCATCACTTCTTTCCGTATTGTGTTTTCGAAAACGGCGTTTTCTTAAAATATAGATTAATATTATTTTATATTATAGTTTTCTGCACAATTAGGCCTAGGTTAGATTAGGTGGTTTGATTCTGTTGCCAATAATTTGTATTTTAAGCACATGGGGAAAAGCATTTATCGATGTAAGCCACATTCAAGTGAATTGAGCGAAGCATTATGCGAGATAAGTTCGAATGTAAACGGTTGTGAGTCACAAAATTCAAATTCAATTCAAAAGTTCAAAAGTTCACGAGTAAAGTGTTTTCATTGATAAACAGGCTACTGTATTAACTAGCATTTAGTCAGTGCTTTGAGGATGGTCTGCTCAAACACACACACGCACGTACAGTAGCACAATTGCACGGCACCCAGACTGCCGCCCATAGATCATTGAAAACAAATTCAGCGCGTCTCGCGGCCCCAACGAACCCTTGATCTTGAAACACGAATTCGAGACTGAAGCCACTGAGCATCAGACAACATCCTCACAGTTAGGATTCCATGAATAAATTTTGTTTAGCAATACGATGAGACTGAACTCACTTCTGTGGCCTTCCCCACCCCACATATATGCTCACTACCAACATACCTTCGTCCAGATTAAAAGTATTACAACCAGAATTGAATAGTGAGAGTTGTGGTTACTTTTAATACTTTTACTTCCAGTTGTGATACTTTTAATTTCTTGTGAGTGTGTCGGTAGTGCGCGTGCCAGGTCCCCATAAATACTCTGTAAATATGTATATGAATTAGTAACGGGAGGTTGTTAACGTGAAGGGGACAGGGGAAGGGAATTATCAGGAGAAAATGCCAAGCCATTACGACTATACAACCCTCGGAAGGGGGGTCAGGATGAGGATTTGGGATGGGACGGGGTGAAAGGAATGATGGGAACAGATGATTGCATATTTCTCATTTTGTGATATTAGTTCTTAAGCTATTTAATGAAATTATTTGTTTAGAGTAACTGGGTGTATTAACTATAGTAACTATAGGGTGTACAGATATTCATATATACGTTCAGCCAATTTTGGCAGATTATTCTTAACTTCGGGAACCGAAACGCTGTCCATAAAAGTCTTAATTAAGGTGGTCAAACCCAACGTCAAACAGCAGAAAAAGACTGAAGCATCCAGAAAAATGGTTGATGCAACCAGCAAACTACTGGACCAGACAAGAAAAGTCTGATACAACCAGCAACAAACAACGCAGCCAGTTCCCGCTCTTAGAAATAATTAATATCTTGAGAAAACTTTGCAGCAGAATGCTGGGTCGATCCCCCGACTTGTTCCAAAGATTTTCTCACGTTTATTGTAATTTCATTGTGTAATTAATAACTTATTGTAAATATATTTATACATAAATACAATAATGTATAATAAAATATAGATAAAATGCATGATGTATTTTTAATAATCAAACAAAAATTATTTCTTGATATAAATATTTGTTCATTCATTCCTATAAACGTATTGAATTTTTTTAATCAGGAGATAGGCTATTGTCGGAAAATTATAAATACTCGTACCTTGTAGTATCAGTTTAGGATCAACTGATAATTCAGAAAAAGTCGTACATATACATTTCTGGATATGAATATATGTCGAGAAGTGTCCTTAATCCCATATTGAAGTTTGGAATATATGCATCAAAACGCATTTTGTTAGATGGAGTGGCGGGGGAGTGGAGTCATTATCAGTGACACAGATGTAACTTATCTCAGCTTTACACTTTTGGGGGTACAGAGCCTATTACGTTGATACCTAGTGTTGCGTAGAAACCTCCAACACATTAAAATGGCTGGAAAGGATAACATTTGAACCAACGGTTCTGAAGCTTGATATACACCAAGGACAAAAAAATGTCACATAATGCACCACCAGAAACTAGTTTCAGGGAGCGATAATGTTATACTTTGGTACTCTCACAGCTTGGTACTTTCATGAATAATCCTCTACATCAACCGGTTTAATCTCGAATGTCAGGACTTCGGCTTAGGTAGCCTAAAAAATACCCTAAAAATGTACTAGCGTCATCTTTATAGCTCTCACGATTAATTTTCGAGAAAAGATGTTTTTAAAAAAAATTGATATCGGTATAATTTAAGGCTTAAAAATCTTAGAAATAAAAAAACGATCATGTCAAGGATTCATGTCGTTTAGTTGTTACATACAGACTGGACTAGAGCAATGAACAATGCTTTAATGACCCCATTAGTGCTGTTAACACCCTATTGACTAGTGCCGACATACCAACTCACTCCTTTTATGATAAATGGCTGAGAAAAAATGCCTACAATCTCATTAAACTCAACATTCCTTTTAAGTGTAATCTACCTGTCTCTGATATTCCTCTTTATCTGTACCCCACCATTTAAGTATCATACACACCTGTCACCAAGAAAGATAATGAGAATCTTGCTCTTCTCAAGCTGTTACACTGGAAACAATTGCCTCCTCCATCGAGAACTTAAGATCTCACGAGCACTGTGTCTACACCGACGGCTCAGTCCAATCCTCTACTGGACGGACTGCAGCAGCATGTAGGTTTTATAGAAATAATATTTGCACAAAGACTGTCAGTGTCGGGTTAAACAACTGGCTGACCTCCACACAAGCAGAACTAACAGTATTACAACTAGCTATCAGTACACTAAAAACCATTGGAGGAGGAATAATATTTTGTGATTCAAAGTCTGCTCTTCAAGCAATCGAAAACTTCTGGAAGATCGACAGCAAGAACCTCATACTACCAATTATAAATGATCTAATTGCTGCACAGAGTAAAGGGTCTCGAATCTCTTTTATATGGATACCTTCACACATAAATATAACCCATCAAAATGAGACAGACATTGCAGCCAAATTAGTGTGCAACAAAGATGAAGTTGAATTAAATCTAGGTATTCCCATCTCTACTGTCAAAACTGTATTGGTCCAAACACTCAGGTCTGATAGGAAATAAATTAGACTCCCAACGACCTGAAAGTACTAGTATTAAAAGCTATGATTTGTTCAGATCTGAAACCTATATCTATGGGCAGCACAAAACGTCCACCAGACTGTGCGACACAGTGGTTGCAAGGATCAATGTTGGGTTACCGTTACCTGTGGCAGGTGGCTACAGGTGACGATCTCCCAATCCTGAGCACTCCAGGTGCAAACTCTGTGAGCAGGAACTGCGGCATGATCTCCCACACTACATCACCGAATGCCCAGTTATTAGACCTTTCAGACCAGTTGGCATGAGGTACCTGGAGCTTTGCAATTACTTTATTCACTCTCATATTCTTGAGGCTATCCTCATATTGCACACAAAATTTGCCAGTGCAGGCTACTGAACATATGGCCTGCCATGTATGACTAACCATCCTGCGAGATGGGGACTTTTATTACCACTGCTGCCTTATACACTCTTGTGTTGATGATATCCTCATAATGCACCCAGAGTCTGCCAGTGCAGACTGCCTATCACATGCCTCTAAATGACTAATCATCCTGTGTGATGGGGATTTTTTAGCATCACGTAGTTCGCTTTTTTGACACACTGTACTCCACTTCATATAGTCTAGGGCAGCTGCACAAATGCAGATGTACCTCATGTATAAAAAAATATGACCCCACTAACCGATCATCTGAAAAACCAAACTTCATTAGCGTCATCTAGTTACTGTAAATCGCACTGGTGAAACATACAAACTGCAACTGTTCTGAGAAAATATATATCACAACAGTTCACTAGAACCTGTGTTTCCCAAATTCCTTCCTTCCTTTCTTTACTATGAACTCTCTGGACGTGGGTGGGGTCAGAGAGGTGGCCAGGCAAGGACTGATTGTCCACTTCTCACGTAGCACAAAAATGAGAACAATTAGAAAGCTGCGGAAGATACGGAAACGAACGCAAAAGAAGCTCAGTTAATTGATATACTCAAAGAAGGGCTTACGTTGCAGAGCGCGGAGGACCGGAGTGATGTCTTGGCAAGGATGGAGGTGCTGGAAGGGAGGCAGTCAAGGAAGGAGCCGACGACAAGGACAATAAGTGCTGGTGTTGCCTGCCTCTGACCACGACATGGCGTCCAGCGGCGCGGGAAGACGACCCTTCTGGGTGTTCTGTACGAACCGCCGCGTTCCTAGGAAATTTTCCTTTGTTCAGGTTACGAAACTGTTTTGCAAATATTTCTACATATAAAATATACCCAGATGGACGGTTTATAATATTGTTATTAAGGTTATATTTGAAAATATACGGTGAATTTAAATATTTTTTGGGGGGGTAAATAGTTCTTTTATGAAGAAATTATATATTATATATATATATATATATATATATATATATATATATATATATATATATATATATATATATATATATAATAATATATATATATATATATATATATATATATATATATATATATATATATATATAATATAATAATATATATATATATATATATAATATATATATATATATATATATATATATATATATATATATATATATATATATATATATTCCAATATGTACTGGAAGTATTTGGATTATGTTATACCGTATGCTGTGTGTAGAATGGGCTTTATCGGGGGCTGTGCTCAGAATGATAGATATCACATCACAATATTACAACCTTGTTAGGCTATCGTCAGCAATTGACTTGATGGCTATATTTAAATTTCACCTGACACTTGTAAATTAAACATTATTTATTCCATCCTTTCCATTATATAACACCATTTTTCAAAATTTGCTTCTGCAATTGCATATTTTTGTTTATCAAATACATACCCACTTATCATGCACAAGACTTGGCGAAATATTTATCTAAAAGTACTGCAAACCATATTTTAAAACGTAAATATGATGAATATATTGTAGATATATTCTCTGGTATATGTTTATATGATATTTGGTTGAAATAAATGAAGACCATTGTTCTAGTGCAGAAGGAACACCTGTTGGAACTTTCCCGGACGATGATCTACATATGACATGTGTGTGTTCTTATGTAAACGAAATGTCGCATTTGCACACCTGGTGTAGTGGACACATTATGGAAACACCTGACTTGGTGATACGGAAGGTAACGACGCTCTAAAACTGATGGTTCGTAGGTAGTGAAGAACACTTAGAGGTGTTCACAGTGTGTGATCCAAGCCTTGTGTTCACAGCTGGACTACCTGCTCCACTTGGGGTACGCCTCGGTCCGCCTGGCGCCTTCTCTCCTTCACCACACCGTATTGCTGCTGTACGCGTGAGTATAATAGCGCGGTGAGGAAGTAGTGAGGGGAAGGAAGGGGGTCAGCAGGGGAAAGATGAGATAGATGAGGGAGGGGAGGGTAAGGCGGAGATAGATATGGAAAAGTGATGGAGAAGAGAGATGAGGAGGTGGAGAGAGATTAGAAGGGGGGATATAATGAGAAGGGATATAGATGGGGAAGCTAGGGATAAATTAAGAGAAGGGAGGGAAGAGTTGAGATAGATGGGGAGGGGTAGAGACAAACTACATCCCCTCTCCCACACACTCCGCTAACCACCTGCTCCTCCCCGCTCCCTCTGGACAGGATACCCTTCACTTGGTCTACCACATGCTGACCTTCGTCATGGGGAACATCAGTATCTTTATGGACATTATCGACGCAATTCTTACATTTTGTGTGAGTATATTGTTAATCTTAATCACTCAGGTACGGACATTGTAGACATACGTAACAATCGAATTCATAGACGGGTAGACAGACGGCTGAACGAATATATAGACTGGGCGGATATATAAGTGGTCAGATATATGGACGGGCATAAACGTGAAACATATACATATGTATACTGTAGATGGTCAAGAAAACAATGACAGACAGGCAATCGCCTAGTACAAAATACGGCCAATAATCCTTGCCTTATCTCTATCAACAGGCTGTGTTCAGCTTAGGTCCTCTGCTGCGCCTATGTCTGCTGTTATTGTTTTTCCTGCTGCGTCTGCTGGTGCTGCTGCTGCTGCCCTTACAGGGGCCGACGCTTCTTCCGCTCCTGTTGATGCTGTCGAGACTTGTGAGAAACTGAACATTGTGCTAGACCAATCCAAGTGGCGGTACACAGAAGAGTTACACTCTAGAGCCTGATTATTGTATGTTCTAAGTCAGGTGGGAGTCACTGCAGCCGGCGCAAGTCGCTACAACTAGCCAGAAAGCGACACAACTAGCCAGTGTCCGACATAATTAGCCAGAAGCCTCACAACTAGCGACGCTACAGCTAGCCAGTAGACACTACAACTAGACAGACGCTGCTACAACTAGCAAGAAGCTGCTACAACTAGCCAGAAGACGCTACAACTAGCCAGAAACCAACATAACTAGCGAGCAGTGTTGCCAGATTGGGCTACAAATAGCGAATTGGGCTACTTTTGAGAGCCCCGCGCTCCCAAATTTTTAATTTCGCTACTTGCTACTTTTTGGGCTAATTTAAAAGCAAGATGTGCTAATTTGGGCTATTAATGTTAAGAATGTACGATTGCGAGTTACATGAAAGTAACTAAGCTATAAATAATTGTAATTAATAATAATTGTAAATATTAATTAATACTAAATAATATTATTTAATAAATTAGCCCCAATTCAATGCAGTTTTCTTCCAAGCACAGAAACTTGTAAATATAAGTACAAGATAATAGATAGATCGATAAATAAATAGACAACTTTCAAATATTGCATCAAGTAATGGCGAGAGGAAAAAATCTAGACAGTATACATTACATTTGAAATTAATAATGGATGAATGGTAATAAATTGGTGTATGTATGAGACTTCTGGAGCCGGTCGGCCCAGCGGACAGCACACTGGACTTGTGATCCTGTGGTCCCAGGTTCGATCCCAGGCGCCGGCGAGAAACATTGGGCAGAGTTTCTTTCACCCTATGCTCCTGTTACCTAGCAGTAAAATAGGTACCTGGGTGTTAGTCAGCTGTCACGGGCTGCTTCCTGGGGGTGGTGGCCTGGTCGAGGACCGGGCCGCGGGGACACTAAAAAGTCCCGAAATCATCTTAAGATAACCAAGATACCAGACAAAGTCCATTTATTGGCAGAATTTAGCCATTTTGTGTAAAATGTTTTATATCTCATATTATTAATTATAACAGTAATCGAAAAAAGTCATAGTTTGTATATACAAGAGATGAAACAGAGAGCCATGAGCTAGAGCGATGTGCTGAGTCCATAAGGAGACCGAGCTTCCAGAAATACCTTCCTGTGATTGGCTGTTGCGGAGAATACCAACACTCTTTTATGAATAAAATTTAAACTAAGAAATAGGTCCTTGTGCACAACAACAAGGTTGTTGTGAAAAAGAACAACAATTTCTGTTTTGCACCTGACAAATCTCCATCTAACTGAATAATTTACTCGAATAAGAGGGCAGAGCAGTGTATCATTATTTGTGTCAAGGCAACCCCCAATAATAACGTCTCTAGTTAGGTAGCCAGGAAAGTGTTTCTGTAACACTCGTTACATCCTGCAGTATTTAATTATCACTATATTAATACTTTTAAATACTTAACATTTCACTTTTTAAGTAGATTAAAGTTGAAGCAAAATGTCATAAGCAAGGATGGTGTGCTGAATAAAGATGATTTATTAAGTGGATGGAGCCTTTAGCTGATCCCTTCCTGTGATTGGCTGTTGTGTGAATGTCAACAAAGAGTTTCTACCAATGATATGCCACCATTTTATTTATTATGCACCTCATACCATCTTGTGGCGGAGCTTGGAACCTCCTACCCGAGCACAACAACCCGCCTTATGGGTTGCTGTTTGGCTATTTATAGTGCGTTGGAAAAGCAACAGATGGCGTTAGTTGTATTTTGTAGGGTAATTTGTTATAAGTGTAATTTGATGTCAACAGATGGCGTAAGCTGTATCTTATGGCCACTAGTTGACCAGCCTAGTTGATAGTGTTCTCTTCTGCCGACAGATGGCATCAGCTGTGTTATTATTACTTCCGAATTCCCTTTAAACACTGATCTACAAATCCCTTGGCTTATGATAAGGTTTTATACCGTTTATGATAAGTATTAGATAACTGGAGTTCCGCAATTACTTTTATTTATCAACTGTTCAGGATATCATCATATAACGTCTGGTTAGGACGTACTGCTCTCGATTGATGAAGATTAAGCCACCCAAGAGGTGGCACGGGCATGAATAGCCCGTAAATACTGCTCTCGTAATATTATTCAGGGGGGTGGGGGAACTATCAAGTGAAAGCGCCAAGCCATTACGACTATATAGCACTCGGAAGGGATCAGGATACGGATTTGAGATGGAACGGGGGAAAGGAATGGTGCCCAACCTCTTGGGCGGTCGGGGATTGAACGCGGACCTGTAAGGAAACGAGACCGTTCGCTCTACCGTCCAGCCCAAGTGGTTAACTAAAAATACTTGGATATATCGAAATTTGGTAGTGAATTCCATCTAGGAATCTCCTATGACTAAACTGTATTTTTAATTATTTTTATTTACTTACTACTTATTATTAAATTATTAAGTACTTACTATAATAATTAAATAAATTATTTTATTTAATATTTAAATTAAACGATAAAATAATAGGTAATAATAAATCATTGTGTAGGGGGACAGGCAGCCAGTGTATATATACATGTTAGGCTTATACCAAGGTGCCACAAAGGTGCCAAATTAAAGACTGGGAGCTGCCGGGGCGGGCCCAAGGGCTGCTGGCGGCCCTGGCCAGGCTGAACTTCCGCGCCCTTATAATCACCATTGTTTAATAATCTTCACAGGGAGAAACAACTGTAAATATAGGAATAGTTTATTACAACATACACGGTAAAGAAAACAGCTCGGAAACTAAGGAAATAAAGCTACCGAAAAAACTTTGAAGTCCATTTCAAGTTCAAGTATGTTTATTGTCGGTTCGTTCATGCCAGGCTTGCAGTTACACAACTGGTCGGGGTCCGCTTACACAACTGGTCGGGGTTCGGGGTGCACAATAAACCACCACTCACTGGTTGAATAGGGGATGCTTAATGAACTATCCACCTCTGGCGGCAAAAAATCAATATATATATATATATATATATATATATATATATATATATATATATATATATATGCAAACAAGCCTGAATGGTCCCCAGGACTATATACAACTGAAAACTCACACCCCAGAAGTGACTCGAACCCATACTCCCACAACTGGTATGTACAGGGACGCCTTAATCCGCTTGACCATCACGACCGGACATAAGGAAGTGATAGCCGAGGCTATATGAACCACTTCCCCGCCGGCACTCGGATGGTAATCTTGGGCATAGCATTTTATCAAATCACCTCATTCTTTGGGGCACACGTGAGGAACACAAATGCGAACAAGCCTGAATGGTCCCCAGGACTATATGCAACTGAAAACTCACACCCCAGAAGTGACTCGAACCCATACTCCCAGAAGCAACGCAACTGGTATGTACAAGGACGCCTTAATCCACTTGACCATCACGACCGGACATAATGAAGGTGATAGCCGAGGCTATATTGAACCACTCCACCGCCGGCACTCGGATAGTTAATCTTGGGCATAGCATTTTATCCAAATCACCTCATTCTTTGGGGCACACGTGAGGAACACAAATGCGAACAAGCCTGAATGGTCCCCAGGACTAATATGCAACTGAAAACTCACACCCCAGAAGTGACTCGAACCCATACTCCCAGAAGCAACGCAACTGGTATGTACAAGGACGCCTTAATCCACTTGACCATCACGACCGGACATAATGAAGGTGATAGCCGAGGCTATATGAACCACTCCCCCGCCGGCACTCGGATAGTTAATCTTGGGCATAGCATTTTACCAAATCACCTCATTCTTTGGGGCACACGTGAGGAACACAAATGCAAACAAGCCTGAATGGTCCCCAGGACTATATACAACTGAAAACTCACACCCCAGAAGTGACTCGAACCCATACTCCCACAACTGGTATGTACAGGGACGCCTTAATCCGCTTGACCATCACGACCAGACTATGCCCAAGATTATGCCCAAGAAATGCTATGCCCAAGATTACCATCCGAGTGCCGGCGGGGAAGTGGTTCATATAGCCTCGGCTATCACTTCCTTATGTCCGGTCGTGATGGTCAAGCGGATTAAGGCGTCCCTGTACATACCAGTTGTGGGAGTATGGGTTCGAGTCACTTCTGGGGTGTGAGTTTTCAGTTGTATATAGTCCTGGGGACCATTCAGGCTTGTTTGCATTTGTGTTCCTCACGTGTGCCCCAAAGAATGAGGTGATTTGATAAAATGCTATGCCCAAGATTACCATCCGAGTGCCGGCGGGGAAGTGGTTCATATAGCCTCGGCTATCACTTCCTTATGTCCGGTCGTGATGGTCAAGCGGATTAAGGCGTCCCTGTACATACCAGTTGTGGGAGTATGGGTTCGAGTCACTTCTGGGGTGTGAGTTTTCAGTTGTATATAGTCCTGGGGACCATTCAGGCTTGTTTGCATTTGTGTTCCTCACGTGTGCCCCAAAGAATGAGGTGATTTGATAAAATGCTATGCCCAAGATTACCATCCGAGTGCCGGCGGGGAAGTGGTTCATATAGCCTCGGCTATCACTTCCTTATGTCCGGTCGTGATGGTCAAGCGGATTAAGGCGTCCCTGTACATACCAGTTGTGGGAGTATGGGTTCGAGTCACTTCTGGGGTGTGAGTTTTCAGTTATATATATATATATATATATATATATATATATATATATATATATATATATATATATATATATATATATATATATATATATATATATATAATGTGTGTGTGTATGTGCAGAAATAATATTAATAAAACAATTAACATCGTGTAGTGTACTCTATGTATCAAAATATATTACTTTGAAACCCATATCATTCACTAAAAAAAATTGGGCTACTCCTATTACAAATTCGCTACTTTTTGGCCCTCAGCTCGCTACTTTCCGCAATTTAGATCTGGCAACCCTGCTAGCCAGAAGTCCACAGAAAGTCGCTGCAGCCTATCAAAAGTTGCAACTGTTACTTTGCGTGTTGATGCAGTCAACCGGAAGCTCAACACTCAGCCGGAAGTCAATATATAATCAGCCTACATTGTTGTAATCATCCAAAAACCTCACGTGTCCCCCAAAACTCATTCGTGCTGGTTGCCTCTAGTCACTGTTATTAACTGTTCTCTTACGTTTGAATTGTGTAAGCCTGATTGTCAGTCAATGGGAATTTTGAATTTGGATTCAGGTTCACACTATAAATCCTAAATCTCTTATGTATTACTCTCTAAAGCTTGAACGTTTTGTGAGTCATTGAATAAACCTATAAACCTCTTGGAATTTTGTCTTAAACTCCTAAACATATTATGGGGGTTTGTATTAAAATCCATAACATCTTGCGAGTTTTATCTTCAATCCTAAAAAATTTGAGTTTTCTGATAAATTTGAACTTTTTGTTTTTGTTTTGTTTTTACAAGTGTGCCTCGGTTCCCACCTGAAGGGTTTCGGGGTTTCATTCCCACGGCAGGACTTTGAGTTTTTTACTTTAAATTTGTCAGTTTAAAAGCAAAGTATCTTTGATGTGTTTTAAGAAACGCTTCATAATGAAGTCAAACGCTTGACTAAAATGTTTCATTGTACAAATTGTCCTTTTGCTCAAGCAAATTTGAAGAAAAACTCAACAGACTGTATGTCAGCCTGTGTTATTATCACACATTAATACATCTATCGATTATTTACATATATACAGATTTTTTAATTTATTAAATATTTTAAATTTTGGATATTTAAAGTTAGTTTAGTTTAGTTCATTTATTATGCACCCCATACCCATCTTGTGGGCGGTAGTGGAAAGGGTTACAGAGGCACATAATGGGCTCAGGGACTGAACCCCACAATTCATTTAGCTAAGCAAGTTACAATCTTGATGAGCTAGTTACAAAATTCAATATAAGTCGTCACATCAACAATGGGTTCGAGATCGACCTCAAGTACAGGTTCTAAATTAAGCAACTGACATATGTGGAGAGCTAGTGTCAAAATTTATATGTTTGTCCTGCACACCGCCCCCCATCCAGTGGGCAGCGGTGGATAGGTTACAATCACTTAGATACTACCTACAGTTAGCAAACTGGGGACATTTGGCTATTTAAACTTCTCGAATTTGTTATATTAGCTGGATTCAAGGGAGACTGTGCAAGCTGAGTTTTCTTTCCAGGGATAACCGATCTAAATACTGCGTTTGAAACTCTTCACTTGAAGAATAGAAAAGCAAAAACGTGTATATAATATACAATTATACCATTTAATTTACAACAGTCTACAAAACCTATTGTAATTTATTGTAATTATATAAATAAATAAACTTATGTTTTACCGCGTTTTACTGCATGTGGAGAATTAAATATTTTGCTTTGCTGGGTGCGAGCTTTCGAAGGCGGCGTCCATTAAGAAGCTTGGGAGACTGGAAACAAGTAGTTGAAATTTCCGTTGCCCCCTTTAACTCTACTACCATACCTGGGTGACACGCTTATCTGCTGTGTTTTCCTGTTTACGTGGATGTTGATACAGACAACACCCTACCCTGATTTTTACCCAGTAGCTGGTGAGTTATTCTACAGCAATAATTTAGATTTTGGTAGGAGTCAAGTTTCGCGAGCAAGTTTATATCTAAACTTGGTTTATATATATACCACTCGCCTGGTATCAACTTTTTGTTTATTAATGTGAAGAAAAACGTTTATTAATGTGAAGAAAGGTTTGTTTATTCCCATAGTCGGATACAGAAACCAGTTATCCTTAACGAGTCTCCCTTCCGGCAACTAACCTTTCCCAGGTTGCAACTGACATTTTCCTAACTCCAGGATACTGCTAGGTGACAAGTTTTTTTTATTATTATTATTATTTTCTACCACAGACGTGGCCACACATTTACAATGCTAACCAGCATATATACATTTTCTTCTGTTCTCCATGGACAGGGTTAGAGAAGTGTTAAACATATAGTTCAAGGGTTTATTGAACACTCAACCACAGAAGGTGATTCGGTGCTTTTAAAATGCTAAGCTAACCTACATGCGTAAATACTGGTACATAGATACAGTACACAGATTTACGTATGCCCTACATAAAGTGTTTGATGTGTCTTTTACATAGTGTCATTAATTCAAGTTCAAGTATATTTATTGAGACAAGAAAAAATACATCTCAAAGGGATAGAGTAGCATTAATGTACATTCACACACATATACATACAGTACATATATACACACACACATGCATTCACATACATTTGTCTCATTTACTCTGACAGGGTGAGATAGCTGATAAAGAAACTAGTGTGCAATTAACCACTTAATCACTGAAGGTGATGAAGGTGCTTTTACAAGCTCAGGTTATATAGTTACATCATATATATACAGAAACTTGCATAAAGGTCTCGTCCAGACACGGGAAGAATTAAATCTACAATCTTTTGGTTGTGAGCCGACAGTACTGACCTTTTGGCTACAGGACCCTGTGAATCAAATTTTTGTTTTGCTTTTTATGTATGTAGAGGCTTCAGAGACATATTCCATCTAAACTGCCTAAAGTGTTCCACAACTCCATGGATATGAGTGGTTTATACTAATAAAGAAATTATAGTATTGCTCTTCTTAAAACATTATTAGTTACTGTACATATTTACATACATATTTTTTGGAATGGAGCTCTAGTGGATCAGATTGGTTTCAGTGAGGATTGGCGAGTCCTCAGATTGCCTGTTTAAGGTTGCGATATTTTAATACTGCATTGATGTCTTGTCTGTCTCTTCTGCATGAGGGTACGTCAATGTGCTACTTTGTGGAAAATGGGGTCAGTCACAAACATTGCCAGCTGTGTGTTAAAGTAAACTTCCTCTACATATTTTTCCATATTGGTGTATGAAAAGTTATTAAATGTGTATCCTTCCTTGATACACAATATATTTAATGTTGCCGAGCCTCGTAGACATCTGTGATCATCTATGCCCTCCTTAGAGTTGTACATTAGACAATTTGCCATTTATCCTTATTATATCATGTACACTTGCGTTATTTTTATAACGTTTCCAACAAATTTTTTAGCTGACTATTTATTCACCTGGGTGAATTTATTCATTGTTTTTTGCCTCAAGTATTGGGATGCACTAAAGCTTCCATATGATAACATTGCCAAAGTTCATCAATATTTACCTACAGATGACAAGCTCCTGGCTCTTCCATTATTGCAACTTCCACATCAGGTGCAACAGCCTAAAAATTGCAAGTACAGGCATCCTCAAATGTTCAACAGGTATAAAATGACCGATTCACCTCGTCACCAAATGCAAGAACAGTTTGGTAAAGAGCAAAGGAAGAATGATGACATTAGAGTCTCCATTCAAGTGGATCGGCCATTTCCAGCTGTTCTTGGGAACAAACACACGAATGTCCATTCAAATAATCTGCCACAATGTCTTCCAAAAGATAGGAGATGTCTGAGAGAAGAGGTATCATCAAAGGTGGGTTATGCATATGCTACTGTATATAAAAAAATAAAGTATGATAGCAATGGAACATGAGCATTTTTCAGCATGCTTGTGCAGGCTGAAAAATTATACAGTACTGTACTGTACTGTAGTTTAAAAAATGTTTTATCGCCATATTGTACTGAATACAGTATTCTTGGGGTGTTAATTAATGGATGCGGGTTTGTTGCCATTATTCAGGCTCATTGTTTACTCAGTTTTCATAAGTTAACTTGATTAATGCAAGTGCTAATGGTTTCTAATTGGGGGAATGCACTAAATTTGTTGAAGGTTCTTAACATTTTGAATTATTTTTCTTTTATTATTGACATTGATTTACTGTATACTGTACACAGAGAAAATTACATTGAGATATATCGATGAACAAATCCACAGGAGCCGTGATAAGGGTTTGAACCTATGGGCTGGGTGTTACCAGAGATAATGTGATTTTTCTGTGTATTGATTTATATTAATTAAATCTTTATTATAGGAATATGTTGATACAACATTGTAAATGTTTTATAGTGAAATTATTAATGAAAACAATACAGTAATTGATAAATCTGTCTTATTAAGTAGTTTTACATAATAAACAATTACTTAATCCAATATATAACTGCTATAATTTATCTATTGTATGAATTCAATATCTTTATAATAATTCTAGAGACCAAAAATGGATGGAATTGAGGTGGTTGAAAAGATCGGGTGTGGGAGCTATGGGTCCATATGGTTAGTCAAGCAGTCTTGTAACCAAAAGTGCTTAGTTCTTAAGTGTGTAAGTATGAGACTTGTTGTCCTTAAGTGAACTGTAATACAAAAGTCTAAGCAGTTAAAGATTTTTTCTTAAAATCTTTTTTTTTTTTTTTTATTTAAATGTACAGTATTTTGTTGTTAATTAGTTGTACATATATATATAATATATATATATAATTAATTCTTTGTCAGGGGACAGGAAGCCAGTGTGTTTTCATACATGTTAGCCCCCCATTTCATACAGTGAGCCCCCCCCCCCACCCAAGGTCAAATTACTGACCCTGCCAAGGATGCAACCCCACAATAAGCTGACTAACTCTGCTTACCTACTGACTGCTAGATGAACAGAGGCATTAGGTGAAAGGAAATGTGCCCAACCATTTCTGTCCCGCCTGGGATGGGAATCCAGAATCTCGGGAGTGTGTCGAGAACGAGCCCAGGCGTACTACCGAGACCCCTCAATATACTATGAGAACCCGACTGTACTACCGGGATCCATTTAATTCACTGTGTTGGAGGACAGGAAGTCAGTGTTCATACATGTTTGGCTTTTACCGAGGTTCCCCCATCCACCCCCCCCCCAGGCTGAATTACAAGCCCTGCCCAGGATGCAACCCCCACAACAAGCTGACTAACTCTTGATTACGGTACATGTACATACTCACTGCTAGGTGAACAGAGGCATTTAGTGAAAGGAAATGTACCCAACCATTTCTAAACCCTCCTCCCGGGATTTGAACCCAGAATTCTCGATCCCTATATGCAGTGGTACCTCCGTTTTAGAATTTAATCCATTCCCAGAGACAGTTCGAAAACTAAAAATTCAAAAACTGAAAATAATGTGAATTGAATTAATCTGTTCCACATCCCAAAAAATATTAACTTAAAAATACATTTTATACATACTACTACAGTACTGTACTTGTACATTCTGTAGTTTAAAATATAAGTATATCTTACCTTTTGGCTGTGGCCTTCTAGATTCTTTATCATTTTCTTATTTACCCAAGGGGCCACCATCTCTAGTGACCTTGATGAGGACAGGAAGCCAGCAGCTTGTCTAAAGTCCCCTCCCCCCATTAATCCTGAGGATTATTCTCTGTTGAATATTGAACTGGAGTACTTGCTGTCTTGGCATTTACGGCTTCAGCGGGTAGATCATTCCTACAAGTTTATTACCCTATAGGTGAAACAGTATATCCTGTTTTGTCATACATTGTGGCTTTGAGCTTGAAGCTATTGCCCCTTGTGTGAGATGTTTTGGATCTTTTTAAGGTAGTCATTACAATGTTTGATGTGATTTTTGTATTTCCAGGATAATAGACCTGTAATTTTTTTTTTTCCCCAACTGTTCATTGATTACAAGCATTCTGCAGTGCTTCTCTTTGGTTCACCCACTGTCTGCATTTTCTTTCAGTTCATTCCATTATTTAGGCAAGATGTTGCACAACTTGAAATGTTCAAAGCTTATGGTATAATTATAGAGGAGCATGTAGTTTGGAATGAGAGAGAGCATGCATGGAAAGAGTTAAATTGACTGCATTGTCCATTTCAGGTGGAATTGTCTCGTTGTAACCAGCAGGAAGTGGAAAATGCCCGACAAGAAGTTGTTATCCTGGAAGGTCTTAGGCACCCCAACATTGTCTCCTACAAGGTACTATTCTGTTAATGTTGTGAAAAGTGCACAAAAGATGTACAAAATTTAACAAACAAAGTGCATTCTTCCTTGGAATTCCAGGGGTCATTTGAACTGGATCATCGGCTTCACCTTTTGATGGGATATTGCGAGGGAGGTGATCTGTTCACTCGTATCCAACAGCAAAATGGATCATCGTTTCCTGAACAGATAATTATCCGTTGGTTCATCCAGATCACTATGGCACTGCAGGCAAGTGTTAGAGGAAGCATAAGTATGACGTCTACATTATCAATATTCTACTTTTGATCTAATGTGATAATTTCTCGGCTGAAATTTATGCGAGTTGGTTTCTCTTCCTCAGTACCTCCATGCACACAACATTCTCCACAGAGATCTTAAATCTCAGAATGTCTTCCTCACACGGTCAGGACTTATTAAATTGGGTGATTTTGGTGTTGCACGCATTCTTGGTTCAACCACTGATATGGCATCAACAATGATTGGAACTCCTTCCTACATGGTAAGTTACTTGATGTGTGTGTGTGTGTTTTTTTTATATAAACAATATTTTGCAATTAGTAATAATATTTATTATTTATTCTACATCTTGTGTTGAAGCCATTGCTGATTGTTATTTGACCATTGTCAAATGGTTAAATGTTGTTATTTGACCATTGTCAAATGGTTAAATGTTGTTATTTGACCATTGTCAAATGGTTAAATGTTGTTATTTGACCATTGTCAAATGGTTAAATGTTGTTATTTGACCATTGTCAAATGGTTAAATGTTGTTATTTGACCATTGTCAAATAACATTAATGTTATTGTCATTAAATTATTTGACATTTTTTTGGGCGCAGAGTGCGCCCAAAAAAAAGGGTGCACAGCGCAGTGCAGTGCTATAATATTTTTAGAGGCAGACTTCGATTTGAACAGGGGGGGTGGGGAGGGGAAAGAGTTCCTGCTTAAAATGCTAGGAAATCAAACAATCCTTTCACTGCAACACCTCCATTTTAGCCACATACTATACTCTCCTCGTGTCAATTTAGTCTTGGCACTAAATTAGTATTTTTGCAATTTTCTTTACTACAGTGGTACTGGTAAGAAAATGACCTGCTCTTTCCAGTGGCATTATTAAAACAAAAAATTATGGTGAAAAACATAGAAATGTAAGTATGTTGGACATGTCTGAGTCCATTATCATTTTAATTATTAGTAACCTTGGGAAAATACAGTTAAATTTTTCCTTTAACATTCCTTTCCTTTTGAAAACAGTACTTGGGGCATCAAAGAACCTGAAGACTAGGGGGGGCTACAAAATCTTAATCTGGTCCCGAATTTATTCTTTTCCGAGGCTTTCCTACATTTGCGAGGATATAGCCCCACCAACAATTAAGTGAAGTTAGAAGAAAATCGAGAATTATCTGCCTCATCTACTGATGGTGCAATCTTTGGATTTCATTTAATCCAAAAGTACAATTGTACATCTTTAAAAATTCATAATTTTATTAATAATTAGTATAGTTTCCAACAAGGATACTAAACTTCATTTATTATTTTTTTATTTTTAGAGTCCAGAACTACTTGCAGGTCTTCCTTATGACTACAAATCAGATATATGGGCCTTGGGATGTTTACTTCATGAATTGGCAACGTTGAAGCATCCTTTTCCTGCCCGTAACATGTCCTCTCTGATGTACAAGATATACAGTGGCAAGGTAAACTATACAGTTCAGAAAGGGCTATTAATGGTGACAAGTCTTGCAAAGTACAGTAGTGTTACACTACATTCATATGTTGTCAGTACTAATTTAATAGCTTTGATTTCATATTGTTAATAGTAAAATGGTGCATGGTATACACTTGATTACTCATTCACATTATGTATATTGAATAAATATTTTGGGTTAACCCAAGCCACACATGTGAAAAGAAAGGAACCGAGAAATAGAGGAAGGGAGCAATTATGTGGCCAGAGTTGTGAGGTGGCAGGAGAGTCTTGGTATGGGTCCAGGTCGGGCCAAAACATTGTTGCTTTCCTTTCTTTACACATGTACAGTATGGTGTGGTTATTTTTGGCAAGTAATTATTTTAAGCCCATTATAACTTTTTGGTAAATAGAATATTTAAATGTCACAGTAACTAAATGGAGGATGGGAAGTGTTAATGGATTAAACATTTTGCTAGTGACTACTGGAGTCAAATTCTATTTGGATTGTGTGTATAGTACACCATTTATTGACTGTGTTGTATTACTTTCATGTCTATAGTCTTTTATAGTATGCAAAATTTTCTCAGATCTTTCTTTAACTATGCTATTATTATTCTCACACTCTTGTTGTTATTGTTATGCTGTTGCTGTTATTAATCTCCCTCACTGTTATTTGTCTACCGTAGCCTCTTGCAGTAATGTATGTGATTTTCATTTCATTTCTTGTTTTCATTCTACTCATTATGCTCAATTAGTATTAAGCTTGTCATTTAAGTTTATCATGCCCGAAACGCTTTGCGTAATAGTGGCTTTAGGCATTGTATGTACTAGCTCTACCTATAAGTCAACCAATCTTTGTAAAAATCTATTGTATGTATGTACCTTACCTAAATAAACATTTTATTTTATTTAATTTTATTTATTTACATCACCACCTCATCTTGGTGTCAGTCTGTCCTCTCTTTAAGACTAGGATATTATTCCCTCAGTTTCTCGGTAAACCAATTTTTTTTTTCTCTTTTTCCTGCTAACATCTTTGCTATTTCATATATTTTACTAGTTACCTCTGTCTGGTACAGATTCATAATTGTTTTTATCATGTTTATTTATGGTATCGGTATTTATATTTGTATGGGGTTCCCGTGTGATGCCTTGAGTGCCTCTTCATACCTATATTAACCTATAATTCCAATTTACATTTATATACATAAGCTGCTTCTTAGTTTTTATCTAGTTTTGATGATTTATTTCACCCACTACATAGTGTAAAGGTACCTGTACAATACTGTACTTGGGTTTAAACATGAATTATTTTAAATATTTAAATTTGTTGTTGATCGTGAATTTTATTCAGTGATTTGGGGAAAAAAAATCTTAAATATTTTTTAACTTTTGTATGATAGCCATATTTTAGCTCTCAAATGATAGCATAAAAGTTCTATACAGAGAGAAATAATAGTTAGCAGATTTGACATTGTCCCTTAGGATAAGGCTAGGTGTTTGCCCAGTCCCTGTGACTGTGTAAACTTGCCCTGCAATTTATTTCATTGGTCGACATGGGCAGTAGGTGTATTGAGTTGGCAGTTTTGTGTTTGTCTTGAAGATGGTAGGACATGCCCAAGTACTGTACAATGTAAGCTAACTGTTGGTGCACTGTGCAGCAATATTATATTGTATCCAATAATGCCATACATTATAAGGGTGCAGATTCTCAAAATTCCATATAATAGCCTCAATAATGCCTGTAATGACAATTCTTCTTATAAACACAATCTCTTGTTTAACCCCTGTTTCTTATGACCAAATGTATAAATAAATTTTTTATAGTATTTACATCTCGATATGTGGGGTTAGTTCTGTATCTCGTAGATCACATGGTGTATATTAATAAAATTACAAAGTAATATTTGGCACATGTACAGTATTGGGAGACCAAGTGTGATCTAACATTCTGTAGCCTATTGAACATGATTGATTTGTTTGTTGCCGCCGGAGGCGGCTACTTTATTGTGCACCCGATACTCATCCTGTGAGCGGTAGCACAAAACATTACAGATGGCACAAAAGGTCTTTATCAGACCTCATCTTAGATTATTAGCAGTCATCCTATAGGTGAGGCAATTGTAGACGTGTCAAAAGTTGTAAACAAGACGTTTTTGTCTGGATGAATCTCGGTGCAAGGCTTGGCTCTATTCTATGTAGAGTAGTCTCATGACCATATTTCTAGCTGGTTATGATGCCGTTCGGACAATAGTATCTGAGCCAGTGGCCTGTACTGGGTCACATCACTGTTGTCATTACTGTATTGCAAAAGATGGTTATGACATAATTTGCACAAATGTTTGTACAGGTATTGCTTGTTGAGCCACTTCTTTTGCTCTATATTTATCACCAAAAATATATACTTTATTATTTTGATTTTTTTTCTAGGTGGAAGATATACCTGACCACTACAGTGAGGATTTGCAGTGCTTAGTGCAGTGTGTTTTGAACCGTAGGTCGGAGCTCAGACCAAGCACGTCGTGTATCCTTCAACAACCGTTCATTCGCAGTCACATCTTGGTCTTCCTCAATGATACAACCAACTCTGCAAGTGCCAAAAGCAAAGTTAAAGAACGAAATGCTATTTCAGAAAATAAAAAGATAATACAAAATAAGCAGAGAGAAAAGTGTGTGACTAGGCTGGAAAGTGAAACGGATTATGGCCACTATTCCAACAGAAATGAACCTGGCATTAAGCAGGAGAATGTATGTGGTAATGAAAAGCAGTGTGTGTCAGTAAAGTATAACTGTGATTTAATTGCTAAGAGGCATAAGTTTCTTCCTACCCAGTTTGATTCATTACATATTTCAGAAGACAAGACAGATAGAACAAAAGTTGAAACTAAACAAAGTGTATTGAAAGAATTAAAATGTAAACAGCAAAAAGAACATAATCCAGCAGCTGCTGGCCACATTGATTCTCAATCACGACAACGATGGCGCAGTATCAAGAAGTCAGTAGTTGAGAGCAGCAGTGATCATGATGAAAATGGTTTATATATTAGCCCAAAAGTTTTATGTTCCAAGAAGTCTGGAGTAAATGACAATAGATTAGTCACACATTCACTCTCGGCTCGTGAACGGAGGAGACAAAAGAGACTTGAAGGAATTGAAATGGAAAAGTCTGAAACTCAGCTGAAACAGTCAAAGAATAGTCAGGAATTTGTTGAAGAAAATATATCTACATATGACTTCGAGCCATCACATGGCATTACATTTATCGTTAAATCTGCAGAAGATGAGGAGTTTTTTAATTTACTGAGCACGACGCTCAGTGAAGACACCTTGCATACAATTAATGAAACTGATGCCAATGATGTTGCTGTATCACTTGGAAAGGAGAGTGATGGGCTGGAGGCAAGGCTGTGTGAACTTACTAAAGCTCTTGGTAATGAAATAGGGGAGGTGAGTGGTTAATAATTACTACCTTACTCTTTATTCAATTTTATCACAACTTGTGAATATAATAAATTACGTTGTCCATAAATGCACTCTTCCATGTGTCCATCTTCCCATCCCTGTATTAGTCCGCAGGTAGCTCTCTGATGTGTGTGGTTCACCCATAGTCACTGAAACAGGAAGCTTGCTAGTCTATCTAGGTCCCCCTAGACCAGCTTCTGATGACCTTACTCTAGATGCAACCCACAGTAGTTGCTTAACTTCCATGTACCTGTTTACTTGTAGGTGAAAGGAAATGTGCCATACCATTTGTCTCGCCTGTAGATTGAACCTGGAATTCTTGGTTGTGAACAAACAGTATAGACCATTGCATTACTGAACCATATATGAATGGTTTATAATTTCTGACCTTTAAAATACACAATCTTTATTTTGATTCCTTTCTAAATATTCCACCCATGTTATGATTGGTGTTAGATAAATATTAACAGATTTCACATGGCTAATCTGCAAAGCCATGTTTAGAATAACAGAAACCATGTACCTTACTTCAGGATTCGGCTGACTTGGTGACCAACCTCCTGAAGCTAGGTGCATGGGAGGTGTGGGAGGAGCAGCGGCAGGCAGTGAAGGCGCTGCTCGGGAATGACGTCTTCAGCTCTGTGGCTAACATTGTCTCCAACCTCAAGCTTTGCTACACCTTTAGGCACAGATGAAGGAAGGTACCCATGAACCCTTGTTGACTTGATGAACCATAAAGAAAGAACAGGATGTGGACTCAAGGGGTTTAGAAGCTTCCAAAACTGTATTTCAAGATAAGCATTCAACCTCAATATAGTGCAAATTTTTTAATATAGTTTAGAATTAAATTAATACCAAAGATTAATTCCTAAATTGTTTTCCTTTAATATCTTATTTCATAATAGCTAGCCAGTTATAGTTAGTACTGAACATAGGTTATAAATATTAAATAATCTACATGTATATCCATATTAGCAAATTATATTACAATTATGGCAAGATGAAATGGGGACATGGACACTGTTAAAACCATTTTTCCTTTTCTAATTTTCCTTGGTGCTACACAGTCGTCCTTTGAGTCTTCTTTTGATAATTACTTTACCCTGCAGTCATTAGAGTCAATAATCTCCTGTGAATCTGCCTCCTTTGACCTTGCTGCTCTTTGTGCTTTCTTATTCATATCCTAAATGATGTCTAAGACCTTTTTATTAATTTGTTTAACATTCTGGAGCACTATATAGCTTAGTGCATTCTATTGCTAACTATTTAGCATAGATGACACTTGTTAAACTTGATAAATTATTATGCCAAAGACCTGCAACAATGCCTGCTTTCCACATTAAAATGTATACTGTAATATGCTGGTGGATTATATTTGAAAGTTGTAACAATGGCTGCACCTCTTGAGGGACTTAACTTTAAAACTTTAGGTTGTTGGCCTTAGTATTTTGTAATGGTTTCTTGACATCGTTGTAGCTATTAAACACTTCAGTTTACCAAGTGCATCTTCAAAGACAGTGCAGATGTCATTGGCTTTTATGAATCTACTGTGTATTCTGTTGATAATTACTTCTTGCCAAATCTCTAATCCCTTCCTTGGACTTTACAAGAGAGAAAAATTTATCAGTCTTCAGTGCATACAATAGTGTGCAGTGCTACATTTCATGACACTTTTTTAAAAAGTTTAGGTATTTTCATCATACATGTAAACACTCCTAAACACAAACATGCAGGTGATGTCATCTTGCCTTTAATTGGGACATGTGTAAATCATTTAACTTCAGAGCAAAGTGATGGAGCTTTATTTTAAGATTTGAATTACTGTTGACT
Source organism: Procambarus clarkii (assembly GCF_040958095.1). Lineage (NCBI taxonomy): Eukaryota > Metazoa > Arthropoda > Malacostraca > Decapoda > Cambaridae > Procambarus > Procambarus clarkii. The sequence goes on along the minus strand of NC_091241.1, from coordinate 12,420,052 downwards.
TCCACTGTGAAATGCTTTAGATGTAAGTATATTCAGGGACCAGATACAGGTGTGATATAGCAGTAGCTAAAATGGTTATAAATTATCATACTGTATACATTTTAATATTTGTTGTAAATTAATAGAATTTTTTTATTAGTTCTCATTTTAATCAATAAAATGTTTACATTTTTATATACAGTATTTTATTTGTGTCTTTTTAATGTCATCTCTCCTTTGGCTGCCAGGAAATTATTCCCAGGATCAGTTTGCATTATCTTTGACCTGTAGTATTCTGCTGGCAGATTTGTGTGAATGACATTGGCCAAAACAGACTAAAGTTGCCTTGAAACTACACCTGCCTTAACAGTAAGACTGTGTACAGCACTGCCAGACTGGTAAGTAGTCTCACACTTTTTAACCAGCTATATTTAAATGGGTGCAATTATTTGCATTGTTGTATAGACAACCTATTCAATTTGTATACTGTACTTTGAAAGATTGCCAAGTTACTCTGAGAAGTAACTTCTGTACCACTTGTACAGAAGAGATAGATTGCTACACCACAACATATATACCTATGTGTACACAACTCTTTGCCAAGCATCCATTCTAATCAAGCGAAGATAGGATAAAAATTACCATGGCATACAGTAAAATTTTATGTATTTATATACATTTCAAATGCCTTTTATATGGTGAAATATATATACAATATGCTTTTAAGGGGCTCAACACTAAGAAAAAGTATTTTAACAAAATATCAAATGTACAATATTTACAATTATCTCCAGAAAGTTCAGACAAAAATTAAATTCATTTTCATTAATGTACAGAAGATGAGCAAAGATACAGATCTATCGGAGAATATTGCCTGAATCTTGTTATTGTATAATAATTTCAAGAATGATAGTTACTTAAACATTCCTCTTGCCAGGCAGACTTGGAACCTAAGAGTTGCAGATTATGCACAGTGCTGGAGATTTATACATGCAGCTCAACAGTATGTAGCGAGCACTGGCACTCTTAGAGTATTGTATCTAGGAAGCCCCAGAGTACATGCACTGTTGGGGTACATGTGGGACTTCAGAGCTCGGATGCAGGTGAAGCACGGATACAGCTCGTCATTGCTTAATATAATTAAATTAAGATAAGTTATCATGCATAGTTACATATGAAAGTTTTTGCAACTCCTTACATGGGAAGGAAATTACAATATGATCAAAAAACTTTAAATTGCTTGAACACAATTTTTTATTAAATTGTACAAATTTGATAACTGAGAATATTTACTCGAAGTCGCTTGACACTTGTGAATGATTTAATAGTAATAAAAATTACTATTTTCTAACCATCAGTAATAGTTTAATTGGCACTTTTGCAATTAGTGTAATACATTGGAAATAAATCTCAAATTTGCTAGACACCATCATTAATCTTTAGTAAATGCTCGGTGTACTAATGCTGTACACCAGTGTATCTTAACAGAGTAGCCAGCAATGATTACAAGACTAAACTGAATATAACTATATAAATTATTTATACCTCAATAATATTTTCATAGTACTCATGAGTTGAAATGTTGACTCCTGGCTAACCAAAATTCAGATACTGTGCAGTACCAAAACATCTCAATACACCAAGTGGTATAAATTATTATTTTTCTAATCTGTAAATTTTACCTTTGTGCAACCCATCCCAAAGAAGCAGTACCCTTATATTCTTGAGACTTCACCTGAAAATAAAATATAAGGCATTAGGTGTATACTCTATATCGAATATATTTCATTTTGTACAAAAAACGTGTTTCTATAAAGTATTCCTGTCTTCAAAATGACCTATCACTGAATAATATGTTCAATTGCATCTATTTAAAGGACTGCCTAATACATTATTACCATTTCCAACTTTCAGGGGGTTGGGGGAGGCATCATTCAAGAAAAAATAGTGAAGGTCTAAAAAAAAATATTGAATGTAATGAATAATCTCTCTGGTAGAGGGCCTGGTGGCTCCCTAAAACTCTCTCACTTGGAGTACTGCATCTAATGGGGTCACAGGAGTTCTAATTGGCCCACTGGGGACCAGAAGCTGGCCCCCCTCAGGGGCATGAAGCACGAGTGACAATTTGCAATTCCACTGGAAAAGCATCCAGAAAGTCAGTGAAGCTATACATACAACTGTGGGGGGGGTGTTAACATAAAATTGTCTGAAACATTCTAAAGAATTCTGCAAATGATTCAAAACAAAACAATATTGATTCCCTCGAAACTAGCTTGAATTTGTCAGTATTTATAGCTATCACCAGGTGGCCCAGTCCACAGCCAGCTGCTTCCCTGGGCAGTTCTGGAGCAGTTCTTGAAAGAAGTATTGCATTACATTCACTGCTCGGTTTTCAGGAAAACACCCCCAGTGGCTCCCTAAAGCTAACCAATCATGGGGAAGTAAAACATGGGATTTAGGAGGAGTGGTGACAGTAAGATGGAGAGAAGCCAGGCTGGGAGACATGGCCGAAAGCAATGACCGATTGGGTCTAGGAATGTTAATCAAATACCAGGCTGTTGGAGCCATGTTAGAATGCCAAAACCCTGAGAACGAATATCAGCCCAGGACATGTGGAAAAACACTGCCACCAAAGCTGCCTACAGTACTTGCAAACATTGTAGGACTGAAGGTTAGACTTAACTTTTGGCCTGTGCCACTGTTTATACCATGCCTAGTACAACAAAAAATAAACAAACTACTAAGTGGACAAGTCCACATAAGCACCATAACTGACCCAACTCGGTACCGATAGCTGCCGCTATGTGGCCCAAACTTTGTGGTTTGAGCTAGTTTTAAGAACCAATCGTTTTGTCAGTCATTTGCAGAGCTACATGGCAGTTTCGAGGTTTTGTTTTCCATGAATCTTTCAGTTGTCTGTAAAGCTTTGCTGGCTTTTCAAATGCTTTACTGGGGGTGGCGGCTTGTCACTCGCTCCCTGCACCTCTGTGAGGGAGACCAGGTTCTGGCTCTGGTCCCTGATAGGCAAAAAACAGTCAAAAAACTGTGACTGATGTAACCCATTAGTTTGGAGCCATCTCAGCAAGATGGATTCAGGAAACCACCATGGGACTCCTCCAGAGAAATTGAATACATAATACAGTACACTGCTTACTCATTCCGCCTGATAAAATTTCGTCTCAAGCCCCCAAACTCTGACTGCTACCCTTGTGTCATGATAACTTCCCATATTTGTCATAACTAATCAACATTCATATCAACCTGTGAAATAAAACTAGGTCAAACTTACTATGATTTTGTATGGAACTTTCATGGATGGAACAAAATTAAGAACTTGTCATATCTGTGATAAAGTTTTCAGTATATTGAGACACTTGCCTATTGTGTTGCCATCAGTAAGGAACACCAGCATCTGTCTGGATCCCACACGGCGGATAGGAGGAAGCTGCTCCTGCTCCGACACCCTAATTCGGCACTCTCCAGGCGACCCCCCAACAGCTCCCTCAACCTCTTCATTGTCACTAATGTGATTAGCATCAATGGGGAATTCTTCTTCCGATGATTCAAAAGTAAGGTCCTCGGGAAGTTCATCAGAGAGAGAGAGTCTGAGGGAGCGTCGGGAGGTAGTGGTGGAGTGACGACTCTGAGGCGTTTCTGGAGGGAGGGTCACTGTCCGGAAACTCACCTCCTGATCACCTGCAATATAAAATTATGCTTTAACAATTGTACTGGTGATATGCTGATACAGTATAGCTTTTTCACATGGAGATTCCTCAGTTGTACACTCACCTGAATACAGTACCATGCACATTAACATGTAAAATCTGTTGAAGTAAGAATTAATTATCCTGAATGAATAAACTAAAGAATAAGTACAGTGTACTGTATATAGTATATTATTGAATAAAATGTATGCAGTGTAAACAAATATTTTAAAACATTCTATATGGCAGAAATTTTTAAGTTGGAATTAAACTTATTTCAAATCAGGTATTGCTTTTAAGAACCTTTTCAGAATTTAAAATTAAATTACAGTACATTGACAAGCATTTTGCTACTTTAAACCCTAGCAAAGTTTGTATTTTTACATATAATTAATGGGTCAGTCAAGTTCACTATGGTAGCAGAAAATTTAACCAATAAATACAGGAAGGTTTTGTCGTCTCGTAATGTACTGTTACTTTTATACAAAACACAGTGATGAGCATAGCAATAGTTCTTAGGTCTAGTCTTCATAATAAAGTATGAACATCAAGGTTCATGTCCTAGGTCAACAATATATATCAAGCTTCTGTTTTACTGACGCAACACAGCAAATCTCTGGCACTTTCATGTATGATCAAACAAACCATCTCAAGATGCACCTATTACAAAAAATTAATTTCAAGTCCTGGTAACTGTATTTTAGTCGCTATATGCATTTTGCTAACAATACCTTTGCATTACCTACATAACCATGTGTTGCCAGCAGTGCTGGTTATTTCCGGGCCCCTGGAGGAAGCAGCGACCCGAGAGAGACACCTCGAGCAATAGCTAGAGGATGTGGCTGAGGTGGCCCAAGAACTTTACCCACAATTGGGCCATTGGCATGATGGAGGCGTAAAGTGTTCCCAACCACTGCATGAGGATCCGGTCGGGAGAAGGCGCACCAAGACCCGTTGAAGTCACACCAGAAGTAGCCATGTGGTAGATCATACGGTGAGATGCCCGAAGGTTGCACCAAAAGTTTCAAGAGGTAATGCCATAGGAGCCAGAAGTAAAAGATCACACCAACAGGATGCAGAAATGCAGGGAAGAGAGAACACATGCAAAATGTGATTACTTAGAGGAAAACAAAACAAACATTTACAAAATAGGAGAATAAGGTACTTGAAGCACAGTAAGTACTCTATTTTGAAGAGTCAGAAATTGTAAAGAAATTTTTTAAAATTGTTATATGATGGCAATTATTAATATTGCTTCAATATTTATAGATTCATAAGACTAATTCTTGTAATATAAAATGACAAAGTTCTGACATACAATATCAATATAAAGACAAGAATTAAAATATTTACAATTCACATTGTACTAGTTAGTTACTTCTGGATCTGTTTAATTACTTCAGGTAAAGTTCATGCAGATATCCACTTAAATACTAATCTACCAAAGCAGTTAAGCTGATGCTACTTACTGAAGTGTATGGTAAAGTACTACTTATGGCACCTGAAGTGTTTCTCTGTACAGTATTATGCTATATGTGATTGTTTACTGATAACATTTAGTTTAGACATAACTTTCTGAAGACACCACCGGGTTGATTGAGTAGGACATGTCTTGCTCTTCCCTGGACAGGACTACAGTAAATATCGTCATGTAGGGCAACATTTTGCCCCAACACAGCTTAGATCCTTTAATACTTTAAGAGCCTAATGGGGACAGGAAGCCTATTAGGCCAGTGACTGACTTATCCCCAGGATGCATACCACAACAGTTACTCAACTCCTGGTAGATCTATTTAACCAAGTGAACAGAAGCATCAGATGTAAGGAAATGTGCCAACGCATCTCTACCTACCCAGGAATTGAACGTGGGGACAAGTTGTGTACAGAGTTACACTGACAACTGGACTGCAGATCATCTTTTGGTTGTTGAAAATTGTAAAGACAGGCTAGTGTTGCAGAGTGTACAGCAGATCACAGTAAAATTGACATGTGGTGAATCAGTTTTAAATATTTTGTAATATAAGATGTTAATAGTGGTGCAAAAGCTCAGGTAGAAGTCTATGTAGCAAATACAGTGAAAAACAAGGTGTTCTAATAATGCAGAACAAAGCACTTATCCCAGTTCATGATAGTGTACTGTATATGTACCTGCCCGAAACGCTGCGTGTACTAGTGGCTTTACAAAAATGTAAACACATCATGCTCTCACAAGAAAATGCACCTTATACATTGCATTTATAAAATATATACAAGAAGGTACAATGTACCTTCTTGTATATATATATAAATAAATAAATTTAAGGCGAGACTTCTGCAAGAAGAATGAGGGGGGATTCCTCCGATGCATGCAAGAAGAATTGCAATATTGTATACGAGCCCCACTACTGCTATTGTAATAACAGATGCTCTACCGAACTTGTAATATACGTATTAACACTTGGTCCGTCATACGAGGACCTAAGCCATTAATCACTATATACTGAGAACAGCATAGGCAACTTAAGGGACTATGGGTGACATCTGTTCCTTACGCCTGGCCCGGTAGGATATTATACAATCTACAAGTCCTACGGTTCTCTCTGGTCTCCTGTCCACTAAATTCAGGATGGTGGCAGCGTTATTTGGCAAGTCATACAAAGGTTGTACTGTAGCAACTAATATTTCTATCTCGCTCTCTCTCCCATACACTCCCTCACACACTACCCCTTTAAGTTGCCTACACAGTTCTCGGTCTATAATGATTAATGGCTTAGGTCCTCATGTGACGGACCGAGTGTTAATACGTACATTGCAAGATCGGTAGAACATCTGTTATTGCAGTAGTGGGGCTCGTATCCAACATTACAGAATGAGGGGTTCCTCAGATACATGCAAGAAGAATGGGGGGTTCCTCAGATCCATGCAAGAAGAATGGGGGGTTCCTCAGATCCATGCAAGAAGAATGGGGGGTTCCTCAGATCCATGCAAGAAGAATGGGGGGTTCATCAGATCCATGCAAGAAGAATGAGGGGTTCATCAGATACATGCAAGAAAAATGGGGAGTTTCCAAGATACATTTATTATGGGAATGTAAAATGTTAGTGGTAGTCTGTGTAGCATCCCTTGAAGCTTACAACTGCTACTTGAATACTTTCCTACATTATTAATGTAAAGTTCACTACATGATACAATAGTAACTAAGATAAAGGTATTTGTAGTAGTGGTATTATGATTGTTTTGACAATATGTATCAACAGTCAAATTGTAAGTTAGATGTGATTCAGTTTACATCTAAAATTGTAAGTTTGATTTACACTGATGTAAACTCATTCAGTTCAGCCATTATTGTAATGTGTAAGTTGTTATAAATAAAGTTTCCAATTCTAATATACCTTTGTCTTAATATAACCATTAAAAATATGCTCCAGGTCCCATCATGCTGAATCACTAAATGCAAGAGATACTGTGTGAAACAGAACATTTAATTGAACAGAAATAGTATTTCATTCTATAATACATCAATACGTAAAGCAGACTTACCCACAAACTGTCGGCCAGGCATCCCTGCATTTATTTCCATTCCTGGAGGCCTTGGCATGTTTTCTGCCATCTTCTGTGTGTGAGCATTGAGCGAAGCATTGTACAGTGATGTGGCAGCTGTGTAGTGAGATCTCATTTCTAAATCTTTCACATCCCTGCTTAGCTGACTGTATAAATACATCTTCCGGGCATAGAGGAACAGCATCACCGCAGTGGCAGACACCAGATTCCCTATGACAATAGATGGGTCCCGAAAGTGGACGGGAGCCTGCGTAGCAACAACTGTCCATACGCACCAAGTAATGGTTGTGGAAAGCGAAGCTAACAGTATCCATCGTGTCTCTCGCGAGTTTTCATCTGCATGCCAAGTTTCAAGACAGAAAAAAATTGTAGCTGCAATAAGAACCATCACGTACACTAGCGAGATCACTAATTCAACTTCAAACTGGTCAGTAGGTGTACACCTCCAGGTTGCTCCTAACAAATCAATGCCAGGAGGATATAGGATAAGCCAAGCAGCACCAAGGATAACTTGTACTAAAAATAAGGCCAAGGTTAACAGTAGGAGTCCACCAGGTTTGGCCAGAACATCTGGGTCACCATTAGCCCGGCTGTAGGTCATCACCCGCCATGTGTGGATGACCTTGACTAGCATAGCAGCAAATATAATGGCATATGCCACACCCATGAGGAACCTCCTGACAGCACATGTGCCAACTGTTGGCTGAAAGATAAAAGCAAAATTGACTGCATACAGCATAAGGCAGCCAATGAGTATCAAGTACCCCAACACCGATGTACCAGCTGCTGTGGGGAAAGACATCATGAAATACACCATTGTTATCAGGATAACAACTATTCCAAGGAGACTGATTGTCCCTGTGGCAATGCCATAGACATTATAAAAGTTGGTATCAATGGGAAGTGGTTTTGGAAGAGCCATAGCTGCATAAACTGTCGACTGTGAGGAACATACTTCAAGGCACACTCCTTCTCTGCAGTATGAATCGGGAGCAAAGGTTCCAATTTTAAATTCTATACTTGGTTTTTCTATATGTAATTTACTGTTCTCCCACTTTCCAACACTTACATACCCATATTCTCTACCTAATTTTCTATAGTTCCAGATATGATATCCATATGCATCAGCTTGGTCATAAGAATCTAAATTACTTGTATTATTCAAGGTTAATTCACTTTGTTGCAGAATTTCTAACAAAAGTTCTGCTTGCACCACATTACAATCGTCAATTGTTTGAGCGTCTACACATTGTTTTGTGATATAAGCATCTAATCCATGAGCTATAGCATTTATACTTAAAATTGTGTGGAACACATAAGGATCTTGAACAATATCATCTGCATGAACTGTCTCAGAACCCAAGCATTCTGAAACATACTGCCTCTGGACTCTCTCACTAGATGACAATCTGCATTCAAATTTGTTCTGGAAATATTCTTCAAACCATTCATCTGGGAATGGTTCATGTTTCTGTAGTGTCAAGTTTGAAACATATGCCCTAAAATCTGGAAGATCATAAGTTTCCATTGTAAAGGTAAGTGCACCAGCTGATATCCTGTCCAAATCTTTTGTTACACTTGGTTTGTTTCCCCAAGCACCTCCAGCAATAAAGGTAAACTTTTCCCCTTCACCAAGCTTCTCGGCTACTTTCAGAATTGTTCTAATATTATCTGCAGCATCCATTAAAAGTACAATAATTTTGGGCTTCCATGACACAGTTAACGTTTCAATCAATTCATGGGCATATTCTTCCGACACCCGCTTTGGCACACCAAGAGAATCTCCAATGCAGACGTCTTCCTTCAGGGCAAATTGTCTAAAGGTTTCCATAAGGAATTTTCCTTTGTCATCATTATCATAAATAACACTAACAAACATCCAGTTGTATGATTTAATGATACTCAAGAATGTTCGGAGTTCAGCTGTTCTAGATGGAACACTTGTGAGAATTGTTTGATCTTCACGGTCTGCAAGCTTCTGTCCCCCTACTGGAGAGCTAAAGTGAGGAATGTAATTTGAAGAGAGAATGTTTGAGACTGCTTCTGCAGCAGCATCATCAAATGTAATAGAGGCTACAATCCTGTTTGGCCCCAGCACCATGTTCTCGTCACTCTCTGAAGCTTCTCCTGAAAAAAAGCTGAAGAACCTTTCTCTAGCTCGTTCTATTCTGTCACAATAATCAAATAAAATAGCTCCAAGACCAACTCCGACATCATTGCTGTTAATTTTGCTTAAAGCATATGCAATTGCAGCAACATTTTGAAAGATTCCTTCACTGTGAAATTCTCCGCATGAGAAAAATGTCTGTCCTTTGTGGTGGTAGGGAACCAGGCCGCTAATGCCAAACCGCTGCTTGGGGAACATCTGAAAACATACGTATAAATTAATATACACACTTAAAATGTATTATAACAATAATACTAATAAATAATTGTTTAAAAAGAAATATATATTTATACAGAAGAACATTGTTTAGTAGATCAATAGTTTTTACATGAAATGCACATTTAATAACACCATCATTGATTTGTTACATAATCAATAAAGTATTTTTTTCCCTATTGTCAAGGACAGGACACCATAAATGAACCTAAAACATAAAGGTATTAGGTTTATCAGTCCCTCTAGGATAACATCTGACCTTTCTCCAAGATGTAACCCAAAACACGTGCCTGGGTTGCATCTATCATCTCTTGTTGCAAAAATACTTTGGTTTCAGTTACTTTCTGGTTACCTTCATGCATTCTCTTGCACGCCTGTATAATTGCAACACTTTATATATTCTTCAATATGCAGTGGTGAATACTCAAATAAATACTGATGCTGTTATGCATTTTCTACTGTCAATTGCAAATATGTGTGCACAGCACCCATGCACTATACTCGTGCACAGCTCATCTGGAGTGTGCTTACAATTGTCAATGGAAGTTCACGTACTGTTCACGTACTTTTGAGGCCCCGAGTTCGAATCTCTGGTGTTATTATCAGTGCTATTATGGATTGCATTTTATTTTATATAGTTGTAATGGCTTAGCGCTTTTCCTGATAGTTCCTTCCTTATCATTATATCTTCTTATTAAGACAGAGGCAACTTTTTCAGCTAGGCCATCTGTGCATGAGCAAAATGCACTCAAAATAAAAATAAAGTATACAAGATCTAAATTTTTACCTGTAAATAATGTGTCTTCTTCTTGACAGGTTTAGCCACAACAGCAACATCCCCACAAGACTGGAAATCAATGCACTGCGACTTTATTTCTGTCATGGCTTTCTCTTTTCCTTCGGCATCGTACGTAACCACTAGTGACCCATTAAGAGCCAGACCATCTTCCTCATTGTAGACGCCTACACGCAGGAGGCCAGCTCCTTGCCGAGCACCAACATGACGGTAGTTTAACACCTGCATCAGCATGAGATTTTAATTAAATATTGAAAGATCATCATAGCAACAAATTTAAATTCCTTAAATTTTAATAACGTATAATACCTGTACGTTTAACAAAATATTTTGTACATATGCAGAAATTACTTTTAATCTTTTATATCTCTGTCCTATATGGTTAAATATCTTTTCTGCACAATATGCATACCATCCACTCTAGTGACGACCAACAAAACATATCAGCTGATATATAAATATTTTTAAATTCAAATCCATTTATTAATACTTCATGATAGGGAAAAATATCAAGGCACAATGCAAACAAAATATAAAAAATATCAAATACCACAACACAGTTGTATGTGCCAACACTGTTACTTGTTTAAACTAAATGACTCGAACCTGAAGTGTAGCAGCACGATTGTGGCCATCGACAGTGAAGGAAACAGGGCGTCCATCCTCACCAAGTTTGTTGACAGAACGAGTGAATTGGAACATTTTATCTCGATAATGGGAATCCGAAGTTATCTCGCCACACAAACCACTTGACACACCTGAGGTGAGGAAAGAACTACATTTCAGACAATAGTACGTCTGTGCTCATGAATCGACACACATGGAATTTCTATGCTTTTATTACACATAAGTATAAAACCCTATGCAATCCCATCTAATTCATTGAGGTTGATGCCATCTATTCTGAAAAATGAAAATTTCAAATACCGACATCTTTATTTTCCACTAAATGACATAAAATTTGTGTGCATGTATCCCATCTGTACATACAGTACAGTACCGTAGTACTGTATATGTGTAGTTATTTTTCTGCAAACTACTAATTGACTAACTATTGTCCCATATTGTTCAGAGATAACTTTTCTGCAATTTTCTGGTTTGGCTAACTGGTTTGATGTGGCTCCTCTTGGTAATGCCCCTTAGGATTTTGTCTCTGACCTTGGCCTTGTTACAGTGTTATTGTAACAAGAAGTGATGTTCCAGAGTCAATTGGTTGTAGTTTATCTTATTGTGTCACCATGTATTAAATCTGAAGTCTCTGTGGTCCTTACCTGGACATGCCTCTTTTCGCCATCTGTCAAGTCCTCGACCAAGAAGAGAGACTGCATTCATGGTGCTGACGACCTCCTCAGCCTGGAGGAACTTGTATCCCGAGAGATTGCGTGCTACCCCAGTGAAACACCCTGCACCTTGGCACTTAAATATCTGTTAGGAAAGTCTCATGTTAAAAATATTAATATGTAAACAATCAACACCAATAAGAAATTAAAATCAAGTGAGGTTGCGTTAAAAATGTTATGCTTTTTAAAAATAAAGTAAAAACATGCCTTTTGTCAGTTCCCAGGAAATGTTCCAATTGTTCAAACAATCCCAGGGATTGTTCAACTCAGACATGATATTCATTTCAATTGTTTCAATCCAGAGACAATGGTGTAGGTCTCACTGTGACCAAACCTCTGCCTATAAACAATTATTCCCGAGCACACTTTCTTGAAAAATAGAGGTGGTAATTTGAGGCAATATATCACACTGGAGAAATATTACAAGTAGTGTACCACAGTTCATTTCTAGCACCATTAATGTTCACTGACTACATAAAATGATCTACCAGAAGGAATACAGCGCTATATGAACATATTTGCTGATGATGCCAAAGTACTTGGGAAGATAAGAAAATTTGATGATTCTAATGCCCATCAAGATGACCTCAACAGTGAACAAAATAAGTGTATGGAACAATACTTTGACAAGTGTTGCTCAATGTGTTGAGCAATGCCAAGTGTTGTTAATGTGAATAAATGCCACATTATTTAATGAGGAATAGGAGAAAATAGGCCACACAACATACAAATTATGTGAAAAGGCTTTAGAGAACTTTGATAAAGAAGAGATCTAGGGGGTGGTTCTGGATAGAAAACTGTCACCCGAGGACCACATAAAGAACATTGTGCATGGAGCCTATGTTATGCCTTCCAACTTCAAAATCGTTTTTAAATACATCGATGGCAAAATATTAAAGAAATTGTTCACAACCTTCATGAAACCAAAACATGAATATGCAGCAGTTGTATGGTGCCTGTATCTCAAAAAGTACATCAATAAACTGGAAAAGATGCAGAAAGACATGCAACTAAATGGCTTCCAGAACTTAGAAAGAAGAACTATGGGGAGAGGCTAAAGATGTTAAATATAGCGAAGATAGAAGAAAAAGCAGTGATATGATCACTACAAACATAGTGACAGGCATAAACAAAATTGATAAAAAATTCTTTGAAATCTGCATCTTCAAGAACAAGAGATCATACTCAAATTACAGAAAAAAAAGCTGCCAAAAAAGCATTAGAAAGTTCTATTTTGAAAACAGAGTGGTAGATGGTTGCAATAAGTTAAGCGAGTTGGTGGATGATAAAACTGTCAAGTTTCAAAGCTTCATGTGACAGTCCTGGTTAGATAGGACACCAGGAGCATAGCTCTCACCCTGTATCTACACTGGGCCCAAACAAACACTGCAGGTGACCTGCATATATATACACCAGTTCCTATTTATTTTTATAAATGAAGATAGTTATTAAATTATGATAACATCAGATTCCCCTGAACCTTGAATAGAAGTTGCAATCTCAAGTGTTAAATACTTCAACAAATTATAACCAGATAGATTGTACAACTATGATATCAAACCTAGTCACACAAAGACCCTCCACAAGCTTGACTGAAAGTAAAGACCCAGGACAGCCAAAATACACAGATCAGTGTTTTTTATGATATTAAAACTAAAAACCCCACATCAACGGGGGGTTTAATTCATTACAATGAAGCACGAAGCTCTGGGCTGACTAACAAGCATTCATTCTTAATAGCTCCAGTAAGAGATGGTCTCACCCACGGACACGCCCAACCTGAGGTTGTGATAGAATCAGCACCTGCTATTGAGAGTTTTGTGTAATATCACTGAATAGGTCAGATTTATATTTGACTAACTTAATGTAGAGCAGTCACTGAAACAAAATAATAATAATGCACAGTTTCTGTGGCATTAAATTAAAATTAAAATTGGCCTATACAAAGAATGACTTACCTCTGCCCAAAACTCATGGAACCAAGGGTAGGCTGTGTGGTTGGCAAGTGAAAGACCCTTGAAATAAGTCTGGAATTCTTGTACAGTGCCACTAAAAGGTTGTAAGACGACCATACCAAGCGCTTCACTCCTGGAAGGAGAGCTCAGATTTGACAAGGTAAACGTTTGCCTGACTTGCCTGTATCTTGACATTATTAGTAACTTTTAAACAAAAATATTATACAAATGTTGTGAACATTATCGTACCTATGTAATACAGTATTTTTTTATACCGGCATTATAATTATTTATAATGTACTGTATACAAAATTTTACTTGGGCTATTAAATGTATTAATAGTTATTTTTATCAAAGTCATAACACATGAACAAAATACACTACAGTATAATTTATTTGGAGATAGGAAACTGAAATAATCAGATCTCATTATAAAAGTTTCAAATGTTTCAAAAAGTTTCCCCATCTTTGTAACACAGAGTAGACACTGTGGTACAGAGTGCACCTATTGTCTCTGTAGCATGTCAGTGTATTTTTACCCAAGAATGTTTAGAATGAACATATTGTGTTTCTTTTAATGAATGAAATCAAATGTAGAAAAGCCTAAGGTTAAAAAAAAAAGTCAAGCACAAATATAACTGCAGAACCTTAATGGAAGTAATATTATAGCTAATATTAGAATGCAACCTTCTGCTCAATGGGGAGAAACTAAGTTTATCATAAATTAACAGAACCTTATGATGTGCAAATGTTGGTTATCAATGTGTGTCCACCAGTTGTACGAGTATCTCCCCACTCTCGCAGACCGGCTATATTGTATAAGGAATGGTTACCGTCTGTGTCACTTAAGAACACTGCCAACTCTAATAAAATGTTTAGTAAAGTTCATGAGCTATACACTGTATATTTTATTACAAGACATGTAGACAATAAGTCACAATAACGTAGCTGAATATTAGACACCCAAGCCACAACTCTGGAAATACAGGAAATGACATTTCGGTCCATCCTAGACCATTATCATGGTCCAGGATGGACCGAAATGTCAGTTCCTGTATTCTCTGATCTGTGGGCTAGGCATCTTAATTATAAGACATACTCATGTTTTATGAAGGGCAAAGGAGACTCTGCCATAATGAAGACAAAATCATCAGTGCGCAAGAGCCCTTCATTGCGAAGCTTGGCTGCTGCTTGGAGGAAGAGTGCTGCGTGGTGAGGCTCCAGTAGCAGAATGACAGCCCGGGCACCCTGCTGTGCTGCCTCAGCTAGTTTGGTCCATACATTCATCATGTACTCAATCTGGTCAACCTAGGTAGATAGAAGCAATTTTCAGGAAAAGAAATTCCCTCCATTTACCTAATTCTGTATCTTATAAGGGTGCCTTATAATGACTTCCTTCCCTGTATATGTCTGTCAAAACCTGACAAGGGTCCAGGATGGGCCAAAACACCGTCACTTTCCTTTCTTTCCATGTGGGGGGGGAAGGAAAAGGAGGATGATTTTAATCTTATTTAAAATGCACAAAGCAAGAGATATGTCATATGCAAAATGAAAACAGACATAATAGAGGCAGTGTACATTGAATTCTTTACTAATGCTAGAACTTCAAACTAATGATGTGGAGGGGTTACAATGAAAGCAAAGATTTGTTGTGTCGTAATACAGAGGATGACCCCACTGACAAGTAGGACTGGGAGATAAAGTGGAAACAATGTGCTGCTCAAAATGGCTGTATACTCTTGGACTGGACAGTACAGCAATGTTCTCACTTCTTGCAAGTCGGCGTCCAAGCCCTGACTGTCCCAAGCAGTTGGGCACCATTCTTTCCCTTCATCCTATCCTAAATCCTTATCCTTGCATCCCATCCAAGTGCATGAATTAACCTGCTATTATATGTCTATATAATAAACATTACAAACTTTCTCCATACCGTTGTATCACTTTTGTAGCAGTTGTACGGTACTGGTATTTACCTTGAGAGGTACTGGTTCAGATATAACAGCTTTCAGATTGTGTGCATCTGTTTCCCGCAGGAGATGTTTGTGGATGTCACCAGCCGTGCCGCCATCGGAGTACACGGCGCTGAACACCTCCCACCTCCAGTAGAGCAGGAGTGATGCAATAGCTCCTCCCTGAAAATAACATAAAGGAGTCATTACACATGTTTAAATCAAAAATATTTTTAATAAATGGTTGTATATTTATAATTTAGTTTACACAAAATTTCAGTAGATTATAAACATAAGAGAAAGTCATTATAAAAACATTACATTCATTTTAATGATATTGTATACAGTACGGGTCCCGTATAATCTAGCTTCAGATTTACATATACGTGTACAGTACATATTAACTTGTTATTTCAGCATGTGAAGATTTGAACATTTAAACTACGGTACCTAGATTATACATTAACCAATGAGACAAATGAATGAGAAAGATAACATTTGTATAAGAAATATAAGATACAGTACTCAAAAGTAGCAAAACATTTGTATGGGTCAAGTAACAAACTCAGCTGACTGACAAGTTATCACAGCTCAAATACAACTTTGCTGCACGTACACCTGGCAGGTCAGCTTCTATGAGGTTCTAGTAGATAATGGAAATACTGTAGATGTGATGAAGGTATGAGGTGTGTAGACTAAAATCATAAACACCATCACTATTACCATATAATATACAGCAGTGAAAACTAGATTACGTATTATCAACACTTGACTCCAATGCATAATAATATATTGTATACATATTATAGTTGCAGTGCAAGACGTTTCTGTAAAGAGCTACCTTACCTTACCTTGTGATGGTTCCAAGCACCAACATCCATGGCCTGGTCTCTGACCAAGCCGATAAACTGTAAAAGCTAATGCCAAATATCCACCGAGATCTCAATAAGAACTTTTTCTGCCCTCTCACATGACGAGTATGATGTGCACAATAAACTACTCTTATTGTATGCAGTTAGGAGCTTTATAAAATATACCAAACAATGTATCTACATACTAATTAACCATTGTATTATGATCCCTTGTATATCATATAATTAAAACATTGGTATTAGTTTTATTATTACAACAACATTCACTGCTAACACTTGATACTTACCATAACTTCATTAGGTGGTGCCAAGCGTAAAAGGACAGGAAAGCGGCGCGTGTTGGAGTACACACTGTTGGAAGCCTGGGTTGCAATAGTTGTGATTCCATAAGGTTGGGTCACATCAATTACCTGCCTCACCTCTTCTCCAATACCACCAGCAATCAGGCCAACAATGTTGTTTGAGGATGGTACCTATGGAAGACAATGACATTAGCTATACACACTGAATTGAAGAAAAATTCCTTCTCAAATTTCAGGTTACTCTTGTATTTTTGAGCAACAGTATTTCATTTACTTCAATATAAAGTAGTATGCACTCCAACTCTAAACAGGATCATGAATCAATCGGAGTAACACTCTGGCATTGGCACCACACGGAATTTTCAAGCAGCCCTGCAGGGTAATGCACTTCACGTTGTCGGGACAGGAAATTTGTACTTTGGGTTATTGAGGTTCCCTGAGGGGTCTCTCCATCATGAGCCAAAGACATAGACCACTGTAAAAGACCAGAGATCATCCAGCCAAGAATAACTGACAAACGAAAATGGCACAACAGTTCTAAGCCTTCTCAGGGCCTCTTACTTGCATCTTGTGTATGCACAAGTCCTTGTGTATCCCTGTCAATCTTGGGCCTGATCTATTTGTCCAGCACTTGCTTTATTCACAGTCCACTGCATGTGTTCCAAGGATGTAAGTGCTTAGTGTTGTTTATCGGGTGCAACTAGCCAGTTTCTCACCATGTGTGTTTGGTTGGAGGCAGTTTCTGTACACCCAAAGGAACCCGAGGCTAGTGATATCAACACTGGTTTGGAATTTCACTGTTTTTTTTTTTATATATATTTCTTTGACCCTCTGATGATAATGTTAGGCTATTGTTAGCTGTTGTGCTTGTGACTGAACCACCAGGCCATGTGATGACACGGAAGATGGAATAGGAAAGACTGTTCCATGCCTGGGTATAATATGTTTGTTTGTGTACTCTAACCGTCATCCCTTAGGTACAGGTATACCCTGTTTCCCACTTTTGTGGGATGAGGAGGCATACATCCAAAGAATATACAAGTAAGATGAAAATGGTTAAAGATAATACAAAATTACATACATCCATTTACCACAGCTTTCACCCTGGGACAAGCCACAGCTTCGAGATGAGGCTGAAAGAAACGAATCTCTCAAAGCAAGAAAAACAAGGAAAGGGGGGGGGGTAAATAATCATAGCATATAGAATCCTTAAAGAAGTCAACTAGTTAAGTTGAGACAGGTCTGAGATCAGGAAAAGATTATGTCACCTAAGATGATTAAGATGTGGGACCAAGAAGCTTAGCTCAGTCCCTACAAAATATGATAAAACAAGTAATCTAGTTGGACCAGTACCGTTGAGATAAACAAATGCAACTCAATCATAATACGGAACACCAAAGGCAAAATGTAGGCTTGCGAGTATAACCTATTATTCATCCAAATACATCCATGACTCATGCCTACAGTAGCATAAAATACAGAAGATCAACAGAGTATATATTTATTGGATGCTCCCTTTCGTCTTCTCTTTATACTGATGCTGTCTTTATATATTTTAAACTACCCTGCTAGTGGCTAAAGCTGCTTCTTAAAGTAGCATTCCTCTGGACAGCTAGTACTCTAGTACTCTTTATGAATAACACCTTTTAATGGTTTATATTTATTAACAACTCCTTTGTTTATATAATATTCTTCTTCAACCATTGTTAATAGCTAAAACACGTACATATACTATACATACATATTTACACATCTTAACAACTAACCGATTTGTTACAAATATATTTTTAGTACAGTATTGTCAAGTCTTACCTGCTTTCTCATTCTCTCGGGAATACGACCAGTAAGGAAGTTGGTCACATCACGCACAACTTTTTCTTTGCTGGTACATGCATCGAGGATAATAGCACCGAGAGTCACACCGGGCAAGATCTTCGGGTCAGAGTTCAGGCGATCTAGAGACCATAATAATGACTCCACAATTTGGATACCCTAACAATGATAAAAAAAGAAAAAAAAATTATAATGGAGTGGTTGAGTGGTTAGTAATATTTTAGGTATCAACAGTAATTACATAAATAACAAATAAAACTGCTGTAGAGGGGATTCTTTGACTAGCAAAACATCTGACTCGTGAACGTGAACACTCAATCTTGGCAATGACTTCCCAAAACCCTGTTTTCAAGCCCAGATTTCCTTTATGACTCTGCTCTGTCATCCTCCATAATATGGGGAAGTGCCACTTTTGCGTCCACACAGTTGTGTTGGCTGCTACACATGTCATGGGTACACATGGCCCATGACAGACCCATGGGCCACGTGTGCCTGTCCTACGTTGCCATAGTCAACAATAGTCTCATGTGCAGCGCAGACCTACTATTTTAGTTGCTTATCAGGGACAATAGTATGAATAATGGCTGATAATGAGAGAAAGTGGGTTAGTTTACTTTAAGTGCTACATCATATGAAATTATCAGCAGAACAGGTTAACAGTCAAAAGCATTTATATACCATGCTCTATTCAAATAAAATATAAATGGTCAAAATAATTAATAAGCTGTAATTTCTATGGCAGTATATGGACTTTCAGCCCATGCTTCCATCTTGCCCTCAACAACACTTTCATAACTGAACTCACAGCTCAAGCATCTCCCTGAGAATTCATTCATTGCCTCAACTTTATCCTCCATCCCAACAACTCTGTCAATACAGTATTCTCACCTTATCTCCATCTAAACCACCGCATTCTAGAGGACGGTCACCTTTTTGGTGTACATTAATGGTGGCAATAATGTACAGTTTGTCTGGGGAATCAATAAAGACATAGTCTGTTTCATGGTGGTGGCACGTGGAGCAGCCACTTGTGCAGGAGGAAGGCAACTGGTCCATGCGGGTAACCGAGCCATTATGATATTCTACCATGGCATTGCCAAGAGTCAGCCCACTGTCAACGTATCTGCCAACCTGAGAACAAAAATGTAATGGGTTAAGACTTACGAAAATACTGAATAAAATGTTTGAGAAAACCTCAACAGATGATCCAACTACTTCAATGGAGATAATGACTAGTGGCTCTATAAAAAATATAAATATGTAAGGCCTATAATGAAAACTAAAATCATACCCTTTGTAATATTTTATATAACTTATATAATAAGCTTTATAAACTTTATATAATTTACAGTATTCTTATTATAAATCCAACAAATACTTCAGACAACACAAAATAAACTTGTCCTCCAGAGCATCTGACAACCTGAAGTAAATCCTACCAGATTACCTAGGCCAACTAGCAAGGGGTACACAATCCCAGATTTATAACACTGTACCACAAAGTAGGTCTCTCTCACAGCCCCAGCACTCCAACCACCACCATCTAAAACCCACAAGCAATCCAGATGGGATGACCCCATTATAGACCGAACATCTCCAGTGTGCCTAGACGCTGTGACAAAGCCATACCACTTTGCTCGCCTCAGATGTAGCAGCTCCCCAAGCTGGTGACTTCTTATTAGCACCTATGTCAACAACTGGCATACATCTCGCACCACAGGCCCTCTGAATTGTAATGGCCCCAATCCACACTGAATGTAGGTGTATTTGCAGTGAGGAAGTGGCTGATAGGTACAATTTACTCTACCAAACAACAGGGGAGAAGGGACTCTCGACAGAGTGAAGTTAATACAGTATCATTAAGAGGAGTATTAATATCTTACCATGGCTGGCTGGATGCCCAGCAGAGAGTGCACCCCACAACCTGATGCCCCGTAACTCTGATGAGACTTAGTTGGCCAGAGGGAAACAGTGAACCCTGGGAAAAATGGTAGGCAGTTGGTGTGGAACTACATATGTGCATCAACCTTGGCTAACACCTACATTGACTTCAGTGTTGCACATCTGGGTGGTGCTGCCACCCACAGGGAATCACTTAAGTCCAGTAAATACAGAGATCTAGATCACCATTAGAATTTTTTTCCAACTGCCTTGGAGACACTGGGTGCCTGAGGTAAAAGTGCTACTAGTTTTTTAAGGATCTGGGTGCTAAGCTAAGTGAAACAACAAAAGACCGTTGAGCTGCCAGCTTCCATTTCCAGTACCTCAGCATGACAATACAGAGGGGAAATGCACATTGCATTCATGGTCCCTGCCTGCCATCTGAGAAGCAGGAAGGAACTCTACATTCTGCAACCACTAACTTCGTACCTTGTAGGTAACCAACGTTGTAACTCATTTTATGAAATAAAATTTCAAATACAATAAGATAATTACATATATACAAAGGGGTGGTAGAGAAGGCAGTATGTGAATGCATATGGAAATCCCACAAGGCTCACTTGGGTGCTGCATATGGGTTGTGAAAGTACATATGGTGGTGATAAAGTCCCATGCAAAGCCACTAACATGCATAGCATTTCAAGCAAGTCAGAGCTAACATAGAATTTGTAGTGAATTTTAGAACATAAGAATCAAGGAAACCGCAGAAGGTCTTTTGGCCCATACGAGGCAGCTCCTATTTATATCCATCCAAACTCATATCCACCTATTTATATCCACCCAAACTTTAAATTACAAAGTGAAAGTTAATCTTGAACAAAGCATAAATGCAGTGACAGGTATATAATGACAATTTAGATTCACATAATTACTATACAGTACTACAGTGATAAAAGGTGGTGATAAGAAATTATATTGATGTACTGTAGTTTTATTTCACAGACTCATATAAAGAAAACTTTAGTTCTTAAAGTACAGTACACACACTACTGTAATGTACTTATTACATTTTAGATAAGCAATTCACAATTTTAATCCTGATTACCTTTTCATATTTATACTTGATGGGTTTTTGATCTGGAAAACGCATAAGACTCAAGACCTCCAGTGGGGCATTGCCATGGAAGTTCTCAGTAAACTGAAAATATTCGGAGGGCTTATCCACCCGCGATACCTCTGTGTTGCGTAAAAACTCATTGAGCACAGTTCTTTGCCGCCATCTGTGAGAGCAAATTATTAGCCATTGCTGCGATGTTCAATGTCTGGTCAAAATTATATTCATCAAAGTTGAAACAAGACAAAAAGGAATTTAAGCAGTTTGCTAAACAAAACAAAAAATTTAATTATTTATATCCATGTACAATACATGAATAATCAACAAAACAACAAATCAACACTATGGGAATCATGTATACTGTATATACACACAAGTACAAAATATATATTTTGATTTTGGCACCAATAATATAAACAGAACACTACCATATAGCCTATTCATTACTAAAGCTGTTACTTGAAAATATTCATAATATTTATAGATTTAAATGAAAGGTTGCTTACTTTACATAAATGCATTCTACAATTCTAAACAATGACATCATTGTGCATCTTGAGAACTCGTGCATTAAATTGTGTAACAGTCTTACCCAATGAGTTTCGGGGTTCAGTTCCTGAGCCCATTATGTGGCTCTGAAACCTTTTCCACCACCACCCACAGAATCGGTATGGAATACATAATAACTAAGCCAAACTGAGAACTCACTTGGGCAACCCTGGGCATAATCTTCCATCATGCTGGGGACACAGATGATTTATTAGCTGCGTGAGGGCTGCACCAAACGAAAACATAGCCTGAACAACCCTCGGCGTGGATGGTACAGATGTGTATGGCACAACAGGTAGTGGAATAGCGGTTGACTGACATGTTGATCCTACACATCCAAACTCCTTTAGGACGAGTTATTGTTGAGAGAGAATGTAAATGGTTTTAGCTTGATCGTCATATTACCTGCTTTATGTACACAAAAGTTAAGACTATAAAAGTAAATATGCAAGTGAAAAATTTGTAGATTCACCTGAAATAAATAGTTGCAGTACTGTACTGTATATGGGACGTTTAAATTTACCCGAATTTTACCCGAGGGCCAAAGATTCCAGTTATTCCTGAGGATTTTTTCCAGATGAATTTTAAACTGAAGTAATGTCTTGGCATTTATATATATGCAGGGGGGTAAGCAATTCCATGAATTTATAACCCTATGAGAGAAAAAGCATCTCCTGTTTTTTGTCCTGCAATGTGTTTTGCTGAGCTGAAGTTGTTGCCCCTGGAGTGCATTGCATTGTGGTCTGAATGTGGTCTCTTAGAGTGGTCAGAATTATTTTTTCCAATTTGTTCAATATTTAAAAGGTCTCAGTAAGATCATGTAATTACCCAAGTGTAGTTACAGGATGAGAGTCATGCTCGTGGTGTCCCATCTTCCCAGCACTCTGTCATAGCTTTGAAACTACTGATAGTTTTGTACTCCACCATCTTCTCACCTAACTTGTTCCAACCATCTGCAATGATGATCAAGTTGAAGGGTTATAAACCCATGGAACTGCCTACCTGCAGAAGCTGTAAATGCCAAAACTCTCTTAACTTTAAAATCCAGCTAGAAAAAAATCCTCAGGACAAATGGACGGGATCTTTGATAAACCGCCAGCTTCCTATCCTCATCGAGGCCACTAGTGTGCTAGTGGCCCTCGGGTAAATTCAGGTAAATAATGACTAAATCAAAGTGGAGCAAAACTAACTGACCTGTTGCCAGTACTCCTTGAACCATGGATTTCTGGTATTTTTCGCAGGGTTGAGGAGTCTATAATGTGCTATGAAGTCCCTCACATCCTGCTGGCCATCCTTCAGCACCAGAGCCCCACCCAGGTCAGAATCAAACTCACGAAGCTAAAATCATTATAATCTGCATTGTAAACATGAAGCTGGATTGTCATAGATTAAGTAAATAGATTTAGAGTAATATAGTTCAACTTTAAAAACCCTACTTAAAAATCAAATACATTTTTCTCTGTGACAGTACCTGTATATGGATACTGTACACAGTATTTTATTCACAAATATTATTCATTATAACAAATAGCTTAAAAGTTTTAAATTACAAAACAAATATTTTTATGAACAAGTACCTTCTCCTTGTGATCCCCCCATGAAGAAGTCCCCAAGAAAACAAGCTGATGCTTGAGTAACCGGTGGACGAGAACTGCCCGCTTGACAGCAGCGAGTAAGTCCCTCGTGTCGTTCACGGTCAAGAAGAGAACAGTAGCACGTGCACCAACTACTGCCTTCTCTGTCAACTGCTCCACAATCTAATGAAGATATTATTAGAGATTATAACAATGTATATGTTGCATAACCAAAAGTATGATGAATATTGGTAATTACAATATTGCATACAGTATACATTAAGATAAAAAAATGTTACCTAGTAAAGGTTTCAAATTAATTTTAATTTAGGGTAGCAGCACACCACTGTGTACTTAATCTTAATTTTTGTTGAGTAAATTTGCTCCCTCTATAAAAATAAAAATTGGTACCCATAAAACAGCAATAGTTATTATAAAGTGCCACAGCTGAGAAAGGCTAAGAATTAAATTTGATACTGATTACCTTTAATATTCTAAAATAAACATAATAATTTAAGCTGAATTTTACACTTGCTAAAATACAGTACATTCACATTAATCAACACCTGCTATAGCAATATATTATCTCTCGATACTGTACAGTATTCCTCATTCAAACCTTCCCTTGCTGCCAGAGTACCTCGAATCTCCCAATTCAGAAGCTGGGAGGCAAAAATTATCTACCTTCTCTCTTGTTCTGAGGTCCTTAAGAGCTCCATATGCAGATCTCTGAGCTCTGCAAGCTAGCCGTCTGTTTAGCTCTGTGAGCTAGCCGCCTGGTTAGCTCTGCGAGCTAGCCGCCTGGTTAGCTCTGTGAACTAGCCGCCTGGTTAGCTCTACGAGCTAGCCACCTGGTTAGCTGCATGAGCCAGTGAGCAGACCCACCAGAAAGAGGTGTTTCATTACATTAAACACTGGATTTTTTATTTAATTAGAGTACTTCCAATTTTCATAATTTTCTTGCTTAAATACAATCCATTAACCATTTCCTCTACTTTCCCCATGTCTCCATGCTAAATCTTTCCATTTAATACTTAATACAAACATTTTTCTTAATTACCTGATCAGCAAGAGTGGCCATGGCTGGAGGATCCAAAGGTGTCATTTTAATATCGTGAGCTAAACACACTCGCGACGCCTGAGCCACAGTCCTGAAAGCTTCGGCTCCAGCCAAATTCTCTGGATCTTCCGACGACACCACAAGGGACACGTAATCCCAACCAAGAAATCTCAGCATCTGGCGAGGTAATTGAAGTAGTCAAACCAACACAATTTAATCCAAATGCACTCACTGCCGACTGCACTACGATGAGCTCAAAAGTACCTTAACCTTGCTCCATTAAACTTATACACACATGAAATTAAAATTAATTAAAATTATGGTCAAAATGCTTTGCGTATTTGTAGCTTTATATAATATACAACCATCATCGATTATCCCATGTTCGAGTCCAGGGAACGATAGAAATGGTTAGGTACATTTCCTTTCACCTAATACCTTTGTTCATCTACCAGTAAATAAGTACTGTGCCTGGAAATAAGGTAGCTGTTTGATCATTACCGCCAGAGGGCAGCTAGTTTATTGTGCACCCCTATACTCAATCCTGTGAGCAGTAGCCTAAAAACAGATTACAGGGGGCACAAAAGGTCTTAACCTCAGTAGATATTTTTACATTAACAATTTCATCTAATTTGTATACCTTATAATGATTGCATCAGCTACTTACAATACAAAAAATTTAAATATAAAGTATTTACAAAGATTATTTTACACTTAGATATGGAGGATATTACAGGATCACAGAAGACCTTCTGCTTATTATTACAAGTCTTCACACTACACAGCATATGCAGATTCTCATAAAGGGAGACAGTAGTTTGACCTTGGGGGAGGACCTCAATAAGCCTCAAGTTGTCTACTTTCAATAATCAGAATTGTATGGGGGCTCACCCCGATTCGAGTTAGCAAAATTTTTACCTGGAAAATCAAAACAGTAAAAATTTTTTTTAAATTTATTTAGGTTTTTCTTTGTCATAAACCAGAATTTTTATTTGAGTTGAGCAGTAAAAAACATGAACCTGAATTCATTCGGATTACCCAAAGATTCAGGTTACCTGAATTTGAATTATGGAGCTCCTAGAGTAAGTGAGTGAGTGTCTACATGCTTCCTGTCCCTAACAAAACAAATTATTATTAAATAAAAATGATTATCAACATCATACCACAGTACCTGAACCATTGCTTCTGCCTCCATGTTGATGGGTGGGCTCATCTGTAACGCAAACGGAGAGTGTGCTTGTGATGGCCCCAGGTTGATGGACGTTATGTTGAGAGAGGACAGAATCTCGCCTGTAACTCGTGCAGTTTCTGGGTCAAGAGCAGTTATGAAGGTCTGGATGTCGTTGATGTCAACATTGATGCCAGGAAGAGAGCTCTTAACAAGGCTTGTCACCTGGTTCATTGTGCGGATCTGTTGTACACAAACATCTAAATAGTAAAAAAGTTACTATGGACCGTAACTATTCTTCATTCCTGCACCACGTTCAGTAATATATCCTACCCACTGTTATAATAACTATTTAGTTACTCGATATAAAAAAAAAGTACAGTGCCCCTCTGACTTTAGGTGGGGTTATAGTCATGTAATTATCTACCTTCGGATAATTCAGAGTCTAACTATATAGCACAGCATTTAATTAAAGATCTTACAGGAAAAACAGGAGGCCTTCTATGACTAAAGATTTTGTACCAAAACATATTACATACCAGTTACTACCTACAGTTAGCAAACTTTAGCTAAAATTTCTGGTAGCAGATCATTTTGAATGAAATATTTACACATTCCTTTAACATTTGTTATAGAATTGCCTCTGAAATTGTGTATATTTTTGCACTCCATCACAGTGACAAAAGGTGTGCGAATAACTGTAAACTAAATTACTCGCCCACCCTCTGCCTCTGTCACCATGTGATGGAGTGCGAAAAGATATGTACGTGAATTTAGAGAATTCTATAACAAATGTTCAAGAAATGTGTAAATATTCCATCCAAAATGATCTGCTACCAGAAATTTTAGCCAAATATCCTCAGTTTGCTAACCGTAGGCAGTAACTGGGCGACTATAACCTTTCCACTACTGCCCACTGGATGGGAGGCGGTGTGCAGAATAAACATATCAATTAAGACACTAACTCTCCACATGTTAGTTGCTTAATTTAGAGACTGTACTTGTAGTCAGTCTCCAGCCCACTGTTGATGTAATGATGTGCATTGAATTTTGCAACTAGATCAAAACTGTAACTTGCAACTAAATAAATTTAGGGGTTTAGTCCCCGAGCCCATTATGTGCCTCTAACTCTTTCAACTACCACCCACAATAGCTATGGGGTGCATAATAAATTAACTAAACTAAACTGCAACAGTGCATCCATATTCTGCAAAATTATGTCTTATTAATACATAGTACACACAGTAAAACAATAACTTTCTAATGTCTCTCCATCAACTCATAATATTACATTGTCTTATTTAGTTTCAAGAATTACCTCATTAATTAATCTTATATATTGTTTACCTAATTTTTATGTTATACCCGAAATACACTGCATATTAGTGGTTTTAGGCACTGAACTTATCTTGCTTAGAAATCCCCCTTTGTTCCTGTATCATATGTGTGTACTCTTGCCTAAATAAATATTACTGGATCATTATTATTATTGTCATTATTATTATTATAATTATAATACTTTACTCATCAACTTATTTACAACAAAAATAACAGCAGCTCATTTACCATGTTGGCATGGAATTACATTCTTGCAAAGTTATTAACATGCACAGTAATTAGGGAGTTCTTAAGCAACAAATTATTTGAAATATACTTGAACCTTTTGTAATGATGTATTAGTTACAAGAAGTAAAGTTAAACTTAAATGTATTGTACTGTAAATGTACTAGTGGATATATTTTAGTAGCACAAATCTTTCCTATTGACCCAAAGATTTTTTAAACCATTACAAAAACAAAAGTTTTCTAGTTAGCTGATCCCCCACCTTCCTCCGCAAGGAGTGATACCACACCCCAACACCAAGTACGAACCCTAGATCCACAGGTATCCAGAACCACAGCACCAAGCGTAGTCGCTGGCAACAACTTCTGGTGCCGATTGATCTGGTCCACAGCCCAGAGGAATGCTTCCACTTCTTGCATCGTCTCCTCATTTAAAGTCTCACTACAGTCTGCACCTGCAAGATGTACCACCATCAATATCCTAGAGCCTTCCAATTAAACATACAAATGTTTTCAGTAAATTCAAGGTTGACTATTATAATAAAACTTATATCAGTCAACAAATAATCTTCATTATCATATGACAACAAAACTTTAAATATTCATCCTTCCATGGGGACAAAATCCTCGGTGTATTCATCCTTATATTGGAACAAATCCCTTGGTACATTCATCCTCCCATCAGAACAAAACCCTTGGTACATTCATCCTTCCATGGGGACAAAACCCCTTGTTGTATTCATCCTTCCATGGGGATAAAACCCTTGATGCATTCATCCTTCCATGGGAACAAAACCCCTTGTATTCATCTTTCCATGGGGACAAAACCCTTGACCATTCATCCTTCCATGTGGACAAAACTCCTTGCTGTATTCATCCTTCCATGGGGACAGAACCCTTCATGCATTCATCCTTCCATGGGAACAAAAAATATTAAGCACTGTAGAAAATGAAGGCACTATGGAAAAGCCCCTGAACTACTGAACAGAAAATTATTAAGGACAAGAAAATGTCTTACCATCAAGAGAAGGCTGATGAATGGGGAAGAGTGCAGCAACAACTATGTGGTCTGGGGATGGCAGCAATACATGTTTCTGCACAACACCTCCCAGTGTCACATTTCCCACCTATTTAAAGCAGTGGGTTAAGATATGAAGTTATTTTATACCAATATTTTAACTGCAATATTTTATAGACAAATATATACCTAACTGGTAAGACTTTGCATGTTGCAGCAAAAAATTGTAGTTCAATCGATACCCCATACTGTTTTCCCCATTGTAGCAGACAGGAAGTCAATTAGCCTTTCATATATTTTATTATCATCATCGAGGTCCCATGAAGCAAATGCCTGACACTCCCCAGAACATGACGAACAACTACCTCCCCAGTACCTATTTACTATCAGATAAACAGAGGCATCGAGCTTAAGAAAATGTCCCCAAACCTCTCTCCCTCTCTCTGCAGGGTAATCAAACTGTGACCAACTGGTTGTGCTAGCTAATGCAACACAGATACACCTAGCTCTAAAAATTGAATTATATAATAAAGCTAAATTTGGCATCCTTTGGCTAGTGCAGTAACTATGACAGAGTAGTGAACTTGAAGACTAGTGAACTTAACCACTAACATGATGGTTAAGATGAAACTTGGTATTATACCAAAATAAAAATACAGTACCTTGCAAACTCAAAATTTTTCAGAATATATGTTATACAAGCTGAAAATTGGCAACAAAACACAGTATAAGACTAAAGGTACAGTATTTAGCTTAATATGGTTTTGAATACCAAGACCTACCTCTGTCTGCTCGTTTAGAGTCTTCAGGCAGCTGCTGCAAGAACCTCGTGGACAACTAACTTTATCCGGAATGAGAGATTCATCTGCCACTCGTAGGGTTAAATTCTCCACCAACATAGTCTGTTAGGACAAGAAAATGTTACATTTTTAACAGTTGAGATTTATTTGACTGAAAAACTGTAATAGCTTGGAGGCAGTGGCAAATTCAAAGTACAGTACAATGAATCATCCACAATTTATTTTGAAACAGCTTATCTAGCACATACGTTTACTCAAATATTGGAAATTACAGTCTCCCTAGGCCAACAACTGACCTTTCCTCTTATATGCAACCTACAACAGTGACCTTGCTCTCAGATACCCATTTACATCTGTACTTTTAGGAGAATAGAAGCAACCACAACTTCAAGTTCTACTCCAGCATCACCTACCTCCTCTTCTAGCAATAATTAATCTTCCAATTAAGTAATAATCCTGTTTTAGATTGCAGAGTAACACCAGTATTTAAGATAAGTTAAACTATCATCTTTTCATATATTTTCTATAATTGTTTATTAAATGTTGTAAATTTTTGGAGGCTGGGAACCTAATTCCCATTTATGCTAGTTCTCCCATGGAAAATAGAGTTCCGAAAACTGAAAATCGGGTTTGAAGGTCAAGGACCTACAAACTATTTAATTTCACTTAATTGCGAAATTAAATACAAAAATATTTAATTTCACTACTATACTCTCAATTGAGCTATTTGACCAGTTAAAGTCTGTGTCCCAGGGTGACTGGAAGATGGGTAAACGAGAACGTTAAAGATAAACACGAGATTATGTTAAATGGTGAAGATTAGATTTGGGATGGCGAATAGTATTTTGAAAGTCTTAATGGATGGAGGTAATGGAAGAGGTTCTAATGTAAACATGACTGGATTTTTAGGCAAGAAGAGTGGAAGATCACACTTGCTGCTAATAGATATATATTAATATATATCTATTAGTAAGGTGAGTACAAGTACATCAATAATGCTGAAGTTTGAAGAATCTGCAAGTACTAAGGTTCATAAAGAAATTGTTTATTATTGTCAAGAAAATTAACAAAATGGGAGTGGAGAAGGCATGGAATAGTGGCATGGAATTAGTGATAACCAGGAGATTGGAGAGGGGGAAGAGAGAAAAAAAAAACTAACTGTAGCGATTATAATTTATCAGAATTTACCTGAGGGCCACTAATACTATTGGCCTTCCTGTCCTTGATGAGGACAGGAAGCTGGCAGCTTGTCATAATTACAGTATAATTATAGGCATTAATTTACTATGTGTAGCAGGCAAAGCGTGCAGAATTATAGTGACTGGCAGAGTACCGGAAATGA
The DNA here is from genome assembly GCF_040958095.1 of Procambarus clarkii. Taxonomy (NCBI): domain Eukaryota; kingdom Metazoa; phylum Arthropoda; class Malacostraca; order Decapoda; family Cambaridae; genus Procambarus; species Procambarus clarkii. The sequence continues at coordinate 12,389,331 of NC_091241.1, read as the reverse complement.
GATAATATATTCAGGGTATGTGTAAGAACATCCATCTCTCTATGACTGGAAGTGATACCCTTTATCTTCTTGTACAATTTACTGGATATTCAATTTCTTAACATGTACCAAAGCCTCCAAAGAACATCCTGATCTTCCATATTGTACTAATTTCTATTATCCCACAGCAATCTCAATCCCACATTATGCCAACAATCTTCAATGGGGAAACTATTTTTAAAGACGAATTATGCACACCTGCCGAACAGTCACACTAGAGTTTCCAGGGTCGGTCAAAATGTTGTAGAGCCCAAGAGAGGTTTCAGATAACTTCCCTGACCAGTCATTCCTTCGCTTGCCACCTGCAAGGCTAGTGAGGCTGCGAGTTCCTGGTCCATTATGTTGAAACTTAAGTGGAGTCAGATAATCTGCCAGAAGCTCCTTTCGACCCATTTCGCGAAGACTCTCACACACACCACGGCTGCAATGTACAACAATGTATTTACAACACATTCAATGCATAGGTGACTTGTATAATGCAACAATGGTGTTTCTGGAAAAGGCATGGTATTATTAGTTTTTATTTATTTATATATACAAGAGCTCTTACATTCTTGTACAGCTACTAGCGCACATAGCATTTCGGGCAAGTCCTTAATCCAAATTTTCATACACACACACACAAATCCCCAGGAAGCAGCCCATACCAGCTATCAAACTCCAAGGTACCTATTTACTGCTAGGCAAACAGGTGCATCAGGGTGAAAGAAACTCTGCCCATTTTTTTTCCACCTCCGCCATGGATTGAACCCGGACCCCTAGGACTACGAACCTTGAGCTCTGTCCACTCAGCCATCAGGGCCCCCATCAAATTTATATTCATAACAATAATAATTAGATTTATCTAATAAATGCTCAATATAAACTAAAAACCATGTGCTAAAATAATTATATTCCCAGTTATAGCAAAATTGTACATTTACATGAATATTTTACTTGTGACTGAAATTGTAGGAAGGTGCATGTGTGTGTGTGGCAGGGAGAGCCATGTGTGTGTGAGTGTGTGTGGTAGGGAGAGCCGTGTGTGTGGGGGGCGTGGCAGGGAGAGCCATGTGTGTGTGGTGGGTGGGTGGCAGGGAGAGCCGTGTGTGTGTGTGTGTGTGTGTGTGTGTGTGTGTGTGTGTGGGTGGCAGGGAGAGCCATGTATGTGTGTGTGTGTGTGTGTGTGTATGGCAGAGAGAGCCGTGTGTGGGTGAAGGGCAGGGAAAGCCATGTATATGGGTGGCAGGGAGAACCGTGTGTGTGGATGGCAGGGAGAGCCATGTGTGTGGGTGGCAGGGAGAGCCGTGTGTGTGGGTGGCAGGGAGAGTCGTGTGTGTGGGGGTGGCAGGGAAAGCCAGGTGTCTAGGCTGATGGTGTAAGACAGTAACTGAGGATCCTGAAATCAGAATGTCTTGATTCTCATTGGTTCCATTTTGAACACAAATTTATGAATATAATTATGCTGCTAAAGCTATTTATACTGTAATGAAAAGTTTTAACAATGAATGCAGTTGAAATGCATTTTTTCCGAGAAGTAAAAAGAAGCTTGGTCACTTTCTCTTGGTGAAAGACAAATCCATTGGGCAAGTCCTATTTCCCCAGAGTGCCTTGTTGCCACTAACCAGACCCAGTCCCACATGATGGAATATATGGTGGAGAAATAGGCCTGGAAGGTACCAAACCTGCAGAGTTCATGGGCCATGGGATAAAACCAATGCTGGTTAAGTTTCACAAGCCTGCAAAGAAGCCAAGATAGATGGGCTACAGTGCATGGTTGCATGATCTGAAGAATAGGGCACCAGAAGGTGAATGACAGGACTCTTGAAGATACCACAACTAGGAAGAGGACTAATGTTCAAACTTCAAATGAACCATGGCCCACACCCAAGTATGGTTCTAATCTCATAACAACAACAAAACATCCCACCAAGCTTGTGGACCAGGATGGCAGTGAAGTGGGAACATGTGAAGAACCAGGACATCAGAGCCTCCATAAGCATCAGAAGGCACAATGCAAAACGCTTCAGGAATTTATATCAAAATGGGAAGAAGGATAAAGAAGCTACCTAACCAGAGATAACTACTGTACCCACAGGCTTTGATATAAAAAACAAAAAATGCACTCATCAGAGCACATTGCCACCTAAAGAGGAGGAGGGAACAGCCGACATGCCCAGCCAAGGAGTAGTTTCAGAGGTCAAGAGTGCGTGACAAAGAAGGCCATCCAACTCTGAGAGGAAGTGGCAAATCCCCCACAACAAATGGTAAGTCAATGGATTCTGTCAAGGCTTGGGCTTGAGTCCATGGAACATGTCTCGATGAGAAGCAGAAAACTCACCCTCAGCAGCACAGAGAGACACCTGTGGGGTCAAATGAACACAACCCTCTTTGAAGTTCCAGTAAGGGGCTGTAGCTTAGGAAAAATGAAAGTCATTCTGTCCCTGGACAGAGGTGGCAAGACCCTGAGAGGAAGTGGACTTGCCTAAGGGAATGACCAAGCAATTTAGGTTCGGAAAAATACTCTTGGTACTGAAAACTGGCAATTAAGTTGCCAAACCAAGATTATGAATAGAGGGCTTCAAACCCAAATGAGCAGATATGGAAGTCTACAATAGTCTATAAAGAAAAAATGAAGTACTGTATTCTATAAAGTCTATAATGTAAAAATGAAGTACTGTATTTTATTTTCCTACATATTTCTGCATTTTAGCCTCCAAGCATTCCTCATTGCTGTGAAGAATGTAAATAAGCCATGGATAGCTGGAAGAGCTGCTCTTGTCCTTGCCAAAATATCAAGGTCGTCATCTCGCATACGGAAGGATCGGCAAATGGGTAACGGCTTCTGCTGAACACTGTCAGTATTAGTATCTGTGGGTGTCAAGGGCTGCCCATCCAGGCGGCATCCTTTTTCTTGTTGCAGGTAGCCCAGTACCCACTCATTCTCCGAAGTGCGCTGTAAAAATAAAAAATAAAAGTGTTTACTGTGCATATATTTGTATTTAAGCTATAAAGTACTGTACCCATCATATTTACAAAATAGATAAATTCAGAAGCTTGTACCTTTACTTCTTCCACTTAGCATATCTCTATGCACTCTGTGCACATGACCAAATGCCAATTCCTTAAAAGATCATATAAAAACAAATTTCAAAACTATACTGTACAGGTACTTATAATACTTCTGTAGTACTGTATAGCTTATGTGGCACAGAATAATTTATGTAAAACCTGTCACTGTCCACCACCATGGTATTCAGTCACCATGAAAAACATCTTTCTGGGTAGCATTATTTTCTTGCTGCCTAAGGTAACAATTTCCAAGATAAGCTGGGAATTGTATGATTAGGAAAGTGCCAATCATCTCTTACGATAACAACCAAATGATAAGAAAAATTAATACAAATCTTAAGGAAAACAATAATACATAGCTTGAAGAAAGCTCAATACTAGGAAAATTCCTTAATGCTTTGCTTAACATACCTCTAGCTTGACATCCTGAAGTTTTTTCCAATGATCTTCAAATTCCTCAAGAGAAGGAGGAGAACTAGTAATGACAAATAACCCTTTAGTAAGCCTGGACACATCACGAACCAGGTTCAGATCATCCTCTGGAAGGTCAGACAACAGCCAATAAACCCTTCGAGTCTGGGAGCTCTCAGCCTTGATAGCTATCAAGATCTGAAACAAGACATTTTATGTCCATGAATAAGCAAAAATGTAATAAAATAAATGGAGATAATTTTACATTGCCCACAAGAGAGTAAAATACTGTACATAAAGATTAAATTAAGGCATATAAAGCAAGATAAGAATAAGTTTAAAAATTTTACATCAGCATAGAAGCAATAAATTGCTAGAACTACCTCAGCCTGTCCTCTAGGGTTGTTATAACATCGCAAAAATGATGCACTAAATTGTCCAAACCTAATGTGACCAAGGACTAATGAATTAAAACAGGACAGGCCGTAAAGTTAACGATCTACTATGATTTATCGTATGCTTTATATACATCATATATATATATATATGACATCCCCAACATCATATTTTGAATGTTGGGGATTTATAATTGAAATTGTGATGTGCTATTTGAGTGGACAGGTTGACTAGGAACCAAATTTTTTTAGTTATATTATTATTACTGTATTATAAATTTAGTGCATCTTATACACTGGCAAATACAGTACAGTAATTAGTATATGCAGGAGTGATGAATAAGTTTATAAGAAGCATACATTGCATGAATAACAGGAAGCCACATTGCAACATGAATGGTTGGATACAATAGAAAGTACCGCAATAAATATAACGATACTGTACCAATGATAGAAACAAGTTACATCACACCGAATTCCCTCATGCCAAACTTGTACTTTATAGTCTTAGTTTATCTTTAAACACATTGATTAACAAAATTTAATACTTCCTATGTATGTTATACAGTATAATATTATTTCTCCTTCCTGCATTTGATGTGTATTCTTTTATTATTTTAGTTGTGATTTTTCCATCACTAGGTGTATGTATCTCGTATATAACAAGATACAGTGTATCTCGTTACAATGAAGGAGGTACTATTTAATGTCTATAACAAATTACGCAAAGTCCAGCTTTTACGAGAAAGAGAAACAACCTGTGGTGCAGTCGACTCACAACCGAATGTAACCCAGATTTGATTCCCAGGCAAGACGAGATGTTGAGGCACGTTTAAATATCAGGCCTCAGGCTTACACCTGCAGCCTCTGTTCATCTCGCAGTAAATAAATACAGTACATGGAAATTAGTACTGTTGTAGGTTGAATTCTGGAGGTCAGTCGTTGGCCTTGGGAGAACCTCAACAAGCCTAACAAGCTTCCTGTCTCCGACAATAAGAAACCAACTACAGTAATAACTAGCAGACATTAATAAGAAATCGGCAAACAAATATATATTTCTTTCATACACTACAGGGTGTCTGTGTCATCAATTTGAAGGGTTATGCTTTAACATTAGCCATTAAGCTTGAAGAGAAAACAGTTTTCTTGCAAATTATACCCCAAAACATGGAAAAGCAGTAAGACTCCATTACCTGGTGGAGGACGTGTCCACTGGCTACCACCGCCACTCCAGAAACCCGTCCGTCATTCATAGCTGCCCGCACATAGTTCCTGTATTTTAAATCCATCTGCAAATACATATTTTGTTTAGGTACAGTCACATACAGGTACATGGTGCCTGTGCATTTTGGTGCAGAGATAAGGCTGGATCATGAATAAGTTATTATATTGCAATAATTGCAATCTAGGCTACCTAACTGCCAAAATAGCAACTCATTTGCTACACTGAGTTCAAAATCCTACATCATTTACCAAGATCCTCAGGTAAAAATCGAGTAAATCAGGTAAAAATAACTATTACCCTTCTTAACAATCGGCCAACTCCTTTGGTAGGACAATCCTTCAATGTATCTTTGTATCAAAGGAATTACATAAAACCATTGTTCATCTTTACATGAACCCCTTGTTCACACCAAGCCTTGTAGTGGCTTTGTGTAAAAATAAGTACAGATGAGGACAAGTACTGTACATCAAAACATTAGCTACTGTGCCCCTCTCTAGTTTGAATTAATGACAACAGCTGGACTACAGAGTTTTATGAAATGAGCACCTATGCCGTTAGTAAATCACAACAACATGGCTGAAAATTAGACACCAAACACACAAATTTGAAATCAAAGGAATTGACGACATTTTGGTCTGTCCTGGACCATTATCAGGTCATAGAAATGACTTAATAATGGTCATAGAAATCAGGTCATAGAAATGACTTAATAATGGTCCACAGACTGAAACATCATCAATTCCGTTATTTTCAGATTTGTAAGCTGGATGTGTAATAAATACCTACATAGTACTGTACTGTATATATATACTGTCGACTTATGCTAGCATACCTCTGTAGCGCTCCGAGTATCAGGAATTGTGAGACTGTGGTGGTATTCTCACTACATTACTAATGCAGATATTGTGTGTTGTTGACATCTCTGATACAACCTAATGGGTCATAAATTGCTCAACATTAATTTGAAATACTCATTATCATAAAATTAATTTTTATAGCTAAAACTTTAAAATAACTTGCACAGTTTCACAATTTTGAAGAAATAAGAAAATGGTAATAAAATAATAAATTATAATTAAGATTGTGCATGTCAGTTTAATTGCAAAAACAATTAAAATATAAACAAATACCTGTACTGTAGTGTATCAATATATACCAAGCCAAGAATTTAAAAAAATATATATAACTTTTACAAATTTTTAAGTACAGTACTGGATGATAGTTACAGTACGTATTTTATCATACTTCAACATTCAATACTTAGATTTCAATAAATTAAAAGACAACATGTCTGGCTGACCAGCTGTTAATTTCTTTACAAATGTAACTAACAGCAAAAGACCTCACAGTTGTATAGAATAAGCTCAGTCAAGGGTGGAACAACTAACCTTGCCAACGTTAAGAGGGTAGTCGTCTTCAGACACCAGTACACTTACTGCTTCCCACTGAAGCCTGCCTAAGAATTTACTTAATGCCTGGCAAGAAAAAAAAAATTATGTTATTGATATTCCGCAGCATTTTCTCAAACAAATACTGTACAAGTTACTGTTCTGAAGCGACTAATGACATAATTATGATTCTATAATCTGAAATAGTACGGGATTTGCAATTCACACATGGCTGACCATAAGGAGGGATCTTGTAGTATATTAGGACAAAATCTTGCCCAGTTGTCTTATGAAAGATGCAGGTAAATAAATGATTAAGATTTCATTACTGTAGCAATTTTTTTGTATTCTGCCAATAGCAGGAACAGTACCCCCATCTCACCCCTTGAGGGCCTTAAAGATTAAGCTTTTCTTTAAATTGTGGCAAAATCACGTTACATTTGTAATCATATAGTGGGATCTCAAAGCTCTGGTATTTTTACCTTTTTGCAAAGTCAAGCCAAGATCTAAAACAAAGACTACAATATCAACAATGTTGAATATAATAATACCTGGATCTATAAAATTTATATTGAAATTTAATTACAGTATATTATATATATATATATATATATATATATATATATATATATATATATATATATATATATATATATATATATATATATATGTCGTACCTAGTAGCCAGAACTCACTTTTTGGCCTACTATTCAAGGCCCGATTTGCCTAATAAGCCAAGTTTTCCTGAATTAATATATATTTTCTAATTTTTTTCTTATGAAATGATAAAGCTACCCATTTCATTATGTATGAGGTCAATTTTTTTTTATTGAAGTTAAAATTAACGTAGATATATGACCAAACCTAACCAACCCTACCTAACCTAACCTAACCTATCTTTATAGGTTAGGTTTGGTTAGGTAGCCGAAAAAGTTAGGTTAGGTTAGGTAGGTTAGGTAGTCGAAAAACAATTAATTCATGAAAACTTGGCTTATTAGGCAAATCGGGCCTTGCATAGTATGCTGAGAAGTGCGTTCTGGCTACTAGGTACGACATATATATATATATATATATATATATATATATATATATATATATATATATATATATATATATATATATATATATATATATATATATATATATATATATATATGTTGTACCTAGTAGCCAGAATGCAGTACTCGGCCTACTATGCAAGGCCTGATTTGCCTAAGAAGCCAAGTTTTCCTGAATTTATATATTTAAAAAAAAATTCTTATAAAATTATAAAACTATCCATTTCATTATGTATGTGTTAATGTTTTTAAATTTGAGTTAAAACCAACGCAGATATATGACTGAACCTAACCAACACTACCTAACCTAACCTATCTTAATGTAACCTAAACTGACACAACTACGTCAATAATTTATGTTCTTAATATAATAAAATAATAATAATTCAAATAAACTAATTGAAAACAATTAGATTGAAAATAAAGAAAATCAATTCGGCCTATTAGGCAAATCGGGCCTTGCATAGTAGGCCGAGAAGCGTGTTCTGGCTACAAGGTACGGCATATATATATGGTGAAAAAAATATAAAATTGAGGGGTAATCCCTATACTATACTATATTCACTCATAAAATTTTTATTTCTGTTCTTGCTGCCATAAATAAGCTTTACTCATCAAACAGTATAATACAATGCTCATAATCCACAGCAGACTTGATAATAAAGTGCATTATAAGATATAAAATTCTGACACATGAATTAAGTGTACCTGACCTCGTCTCCTCCCCGCCCTCTCACCTCGCCTCGTTCCTCTGGTGGTATCAACTCAGGTGCGGCCACGTTCACGACCGGAACGTGATACTTCTTCAGAAGGTGCGCGAGGTTATGGTGGGTGGCGGTGACGCCTGTCAGGTCCACCACGCCCAGGGCCAAAAGGGTGTCATTACTGAGAGGGGAACAGGCAGAGGGCCCTTCTCGCACCACGGGGAACACCTCCCCGAGGCCGGCCACAGCTCGTTCCCCATGCTCGCAGGAGTCGTAGACGTGCAACCCTGAATTAAGTGGTTCAGGATAGTTAGTACTGTACTGTATAATTAGTTTAGTAATGACTCCTCATGCTTACTCTTTGAGTCATGGTGGAAATGTTTCAGTCACATTATTGGGAGCCAGTTCCTGACCGTTTATATAATAATGAACTTTGAATGTAAATAATAGGAAAATAATTGATGGGAAAATTTTCATGTTACATATAATAAAGTTACAAATTTACCAAAAAGTTCTTAGAATCAAGCAAAGAATTGTTTTATTACATGTTACAATAATATTGATAATAAAAATAGAACATCAATAATATAATTTTACTCGAAAATTTTAATTTTTAACTAAATAAGACCAAAGATAGGTCAGAATTACCTATAATTTCATAAAATCGCATTAATAAAAAGTAAAAAAATAGCATTTTCTTACTAAAACACTACAATGAATGTAGAATCTGAATAAATATAATATTACAAATATTACATTAACAATAATTCCCATAGAATTACCCAAACCTTCTTAGAATTTGCATTACTGTATAAAGAACAATGTGAACCTTTGACAATCTCGAGTATTTATCGAGATTACTAGAGAGCTTTGGTGGTCGTCAGGCAAATTCAGGTGAGAAAAATTTAATTATGTATCTTACTATAATATTGATAAATTAAGTTTATTCACATTCTACATTCATTAAATTCAGAAACAAACACTAAATTAGGTCTGGAGAGAGATACCCAAAACGTCCTAGAATTATACAATGAATTATAACATGAATTATAACAATGAATTCCTTATTGTCATATTGATAATGAATTTAAAAACATGAACATTGCTAGGAAATATTTACCTGGGGGCCACCATCTCTTTCTCTAGTGGCCTTGAAGACAGGAAGCCGGCGGCTTGTCTAAGGTCCTCCCCAATTTTATAATGAAATTGAACTAAAATCAGGTCTGTAGAATTACAAAAACTAATACAAATTTCCTCATTATCAGGGAAAGAATGCCAGTCCTCACCAATTACTGACCCTCCACCAGGAAGCAACCCACAACAGTTGCCTAACTCCCGGGTACCTAGTTACTGCTAGGTGAACAGAAGCAGTAGGTGAAAGGAAACGTGCCCAACCATTTCTGTCCCGCCCGGGTATCGAACCTTACGGCCTAATGAGTTACATAACTCGCAGCCTTCTGATTAACCTGATTTTACCCGAGGGCCACTAACCCTAGTGGCCTCGACGAGGATAGGAAGCCGGCGGCTTGTCGTAGGGGCCCCCTCCCCCCCCATTTGTCTTCTGCTTGTCCCCTTGTCTTGTCCACGTGTCTTAAGTGGCCATTTAATTATTTAATACCAAGATGGTTAAAAATGCAAATTGTTTTCTAATGAATACATTTTCTGTTGAATATTTCAATCAGGGCGCTTTGGCCTAATGACCTCCAATAGGTCGCTGGCCACAATGCTCAGCAAGTGAAGCATGAATAAACCCACAAGGGCCGTGATGCGGGTTCGAACTTACGTCCAGGATGATCCCAGACGCGCCTTCATCGACCGCGCCACGACATAGATAAGATCATTTGATATATCACGCTATTGTGTGTGTAAGTGGAGCATTATATGGTCATGGCGTGCACGAGGTGACGTCACTGTGACGTCATAATGATTATGCCCTGTACAGGTTTCGGACAAGACTGGAGTGAGCGAGCGTGTGTCCTAACGCTGGTTCCACTCCACTTGTTCCTTCCTAGGCTCGTGCAGTGAGGCAACGCATTCGTGCGTGCTTGACGGACGGACACACACACATGAAACAAGTTAGGTGAGAAGGTGGTAGAGGCCAAAACCGTCAGTAGTTTCAAAACGATATATGATAAAAGAGTACTGGGAAGACGGGATACCACAAGCGTAGCTCTCATCCTGTAACTACACTTAGGTAATTACACACACACACGTCGGTTTGTTTTATAGTTTGAAAACCCAATTTTGATGAAATGGGGGATATTAGATAGCCTCACACCCAGCTCTTGATGCATACACTGTAATCCCTCGTATATAGAATATAGGATAGCAGCTCACTGACGTGTACCTAGGCTTCTTAAAAAAATACAAATTTATATTCGCCCCATTTTACTCTTTGTTTTTTAACATGTTCAACTTCTTATTTTACCCAAGGCTGGCGATGGCTTTAAACATTTAGTACAATTATAATGATCATGAATTATTTAGTATTAGTTTCTAGCACAAAGAGGTGCTTTGTTGGAATAGCTCATTTAACTAACTTAAATAGCTAATTTCCCATTAAAACACAATTAGGAAACTTAAAATACAAATTTGATTAATATATATATGCAATTGACGATCACAAAACACTGATCATTTTATGCGGAAAATCCACAGAGAAATATGAAATGAGGTGAACGTTTCGGCTTGTTAAAGCCTTTGTCAACACCAGACTGACTGACATATATATATATATATATATAGATAATATATATATATATTGGTGTATACTGGCAGCAGGTTTTCTTTCAAACATGTTTCATTGAATATGACCGCATATTCTGTATTTATTATTTTCTGGTTTAGGGCTTCTATCCCTCTAACTATTTTCTTAGCATCAGGGCTTAATTGAAATAGAAGTTCTCCAAAACTCATTTTCGTACTTTTAAGGTGAAGAAAAGAAGTGATTTACTATAGAGTGTATTACACTTATTTGTATAATTTGCACGACGTTTCGAACCTCCATGGTTCATTCTCAAGTGAACAGATCTTACAATACTAGTTGATTTTATACCCGCATTAGGTCAGGTGATAATACAATGAAGGTGAAAACATGGGGGGATACATAAGGGATAAACATAGGGGCTGCAGAAGGCTTATTGGCCCATACGAGGCATCTCCTATCTAAACACAAAGATTAATCCAGTGTAATTGGCCTGTTATGTTGGAATCACATGAGACAAGCCCATGACATTACTCTAACAAGAGAAATGTTGAACAAGAATACTTGCATAATAGACAAAACCCAAGATTCAAGAAGATTACAAATTCTTGAGGCAATTCACATAAGAACAGAGCGACCTACCATGAACACCCAAATCACGGAACTATTTACTCTACCCACCATGAGAGTAAGGACAAGACAAGAACATATCGATGCCAACACAGAAGACAATGTCCAACATAACAGGCCAATTACACTGGATTAATCTTTGTGTTTAGATAGGAGATGCCTCGTATGGGCCAATAAGCCTTCTGCAGCCCCTATGTTTATCCCTTATGTATCCCCCCATGTTTTCACCTTCATTGTATTATCACCTGACCTAATGCGGGTATAAAATCAACTAGTATTGTAAGATCTGTTCACTTGAGAATGAACCATGGAGGTTCGAAACGTCGTGCAAATTATACAAATAAGTGTAATACACTCTATAGTAAATCACTTCTTTTCTTCACCTTAAAAGTACGAAAATGAGTTTTGGAGAACTCCTATTTCAATTAAGCCCTGATGCTAAGAAAATAGTTAGAGGGATAGAAGCCCTAAACCAGAAAATAATAAATACAGAATATGCGGTCATATTCAATGAAATATATATATATATATATATATTATATGTGTGTATATCACGAAAATACCTCACTCCACCATTCTCTCCTGCCTATTTATGTCCACTACTCGATCTGTTAAAATCACTTCTTCTGAAGATGTATTAATATACGAAAGTACTTAAGGAAATTCCTGTTTCATTTTTCCTCCGTGGTCTGACATTGTCATATATATATTATATATATATATAATTTTCCAGCAAACTCATAGAGCTTTCACTCACGTATAAAACAATTCAACACATTTATTATCACATGTCGTGCTCTGCAACAAATAAATTGCCACTCTCTCTTTCTCTTTGAACGTAAAATGGAAAATGCCTTTACAAAATTATAAAATAAACGTTTATCCATAGAATCGTTAATACTCCCAGTTAGCCGACACATCAATGCAGTATTTTAAACCTAATAACATAAGTAAAATAATGTAAGTTATTCACACCAGTTACTCCATCTATCATCATTCTATTATGCAGGAAGTACCGCACGTCTATGGGTCATCCAATAATGTTAGCAGACTTCTAGATGTTACCACTGCTAGGCTTAGGCTCGGCTACTAGTACCTCTGAGAATTTGTAACATCTGCTGATGTAGATTTGACTAAATATAAACTCTGTCAGCAGAACTATTCGCATACTTTGCGTCATTATATAATGGAATGTGAAAAAATCGCGGAATTTAGAGATTAACACCATCAATAGTGTCCAAGAAATGTGTAAGTACTTCATTCATAATAATGTGCTGCCCGAAATCTTAGCGAAGTATCCAAAATTTGCTTATTGTAAGTAATGCATGCACATGACTGTAAAGCTGCCGCCCAGTTGGGTGGGTGTGGAGCACATGACTGTAAAGCTGCCGCCCAGTTGGGTGGGTGTGGAGCACATGACTGTAAAGCTGCCGCCCAGTTGGGTGGGTGTGGAGCACATGACTGTAAAGCTGCCGCCCAGTTGGGTGGGTGTGGAGCACATGACTGTAAAGCTGCCGCCCAGTTGGGTGGGTGTGGAGCACATGACTGTAAAGCTGCCGCCCAGTTGGGTGGGTGTGGAGCACATGACTGTAAAGCTGCCGCCCAGTTAGGTGGGTGTGGAGCAAGACTAGTAACTGTGTGACTCACCATAGATGTAAAGTGCCTTGTATAGTGACTGTTGTGAGCCTCTTGTTGAATCACTTGTGACAAAAGATTATTGGTGTGGGTGATTAAATATGTGTAAGTATATATGTATACGTATGTATATGTACATGTATGAGTATGTGTACATTTATATTTAACAACCGCTAACGGGATGAGTATGGGGTGCATAATAAAGAAAGAAATTGATTGAATTGATGTACGTTATACAACCTTAGCTTATTAACAGTATTGCGTGTACAGCCTGAACCTAAACAGCCTATAGCTTTACCTAGTCAGGAAATTTAAGTATATGATATATTCATGGTTATACACAACAGTTTTCTACCACATTTCTTAACTTATTCGGCCTAGGTTAAGAGACTGACTAGAACTGTCCATTACCTGATAAAACAGGCACCAAACTAAAATATATCTTGAATAAATATCACAAAACATAGTTCATTCCAAAAGTAAATAGACAAAAGGCTGCAGGCGATGAGTCACAATAACGTGGCTAAAGTATGTTGACCAGACCACACACTAGAAGGTGAAGGGACGACGACGTTTCGGTCCGTCCTGGACCATTCTCAAGTCGACGTCGTCGTCCCTTCACCTACTAGTGTGTGGTCTGGTCAACAGACAAAAGGCTTACTAAATGTGAAGCCAGGAAAGAAAGGCGTTTGTACTTACCGAACTTGATGCCGGGAACGAAGGAGTCCGTAAGTATCCTGGAGCCCAGACCTCCACCATCCAGGTTAGCACGTGCCAGGGACCACCTGAGGGCCTTCGTACGCCTCCACGCCTTGGGCACGCCACCCTCCACAGCCGTACATGCCTTCCCCCGCCCGCGACGCCCCCACCACCACGCCTGAGGTCAGAGACAGGACAGGGTAGTCGAGGTGAATTGCTTTCCGTTATTACCTCCAGGTATATATGCTGATTAGCATTGTAAATGTGTGGCCACGTCTGTGGTAGAAAATAATAATAATAATAATAATAAAAAATTACCTCCATTAGGTCCACACGAGGTAACGGCTAGAACACACTTTCCCATCCCTTTCTCCTCTCTCGTCTTTATCTTTACTAGTAGGTGAACAGGGGCATCAGGTTAAGATTTCTCTGGGGTCAACTACTGACCTTCCCAGGGATGTAACCCAGGATAGTTCCCCGACTCCCGGGTACCTATTTACTGCTAGGTTAGCTCAAAGTTCTTTCGGGTTTTAAAGGTATCATTATAATTTTTTTAAATTTTGGCGTCATCACATTAATATAATTATTACTAATAATAATAATTCAAGAGTCGAGTTATAGTACAGTATTTTGAAATGTTCAAAAGGGGGGGGGGGGGGTGAATTGGCACAACATGTCATTTTTTTTTCACCAATCCCGACCTGCTCCTGTTGGACACATACCCATGAGCAATTACTGGGAAAAACTGGGTGAGGCCAGCCCCCAATCAAAAAAGTAATTTTGGGGAATCTAATTCTCAATATGCGACAAGGAAATTCCTTGAACTTAATATACTTAATTCACCTATTTTAAGACGATATTATATATATATATATATATATATATATATATATATATATATATATATTGGATTAGCAGTGACGTCTTGAGTATAACTTGCCATATTTTGCCCAGAAATAAAGTACACAAAGGAAATAAATATATAATCATAATAGACATTTTAATATTAAGAGGTCAAATACTAAGGTCAGGCAGCCTCAGTATTTTACCAGCCTATTAAGTAGGCTTAGATTATACATCTAAACCACAACAGATAAAAAAAAAAGTGTTTCAGTTTATGTACTTAAAAAAATACACTTAAAAGTAAAAGCTAAACCGCAAAAACTATATTTTATTGACAAAAAGTATACCATGCGAGGCTATTGTGAGGCTTCATGCTCCAATGATCTTAGGATAGCAGCTTTCTAAACGACAAGCTTTTTTTAACGATATCATTTTTCAACGACAATATGTTTGCCGTGTTTTTTTTGCTTAAAGACTACCTTTGGTAATGCCTAATGTAATGGTCATACATGACTTAACTATACTTGTAATCAATGGTCAACAAATACCGTACACATTTTGTGTGTGTGTGTGTGTGCGCGTGTTTTTAGTACCGTACACTTCCTAGTTAGCCATACTATATTCTTATACGTATATATAGTGTTTTACCGTGAGGATTGTGGCGTCATCCACAGGTCAAAGGTCAAGCAAACATTTCCTTGAGAGGAGCCTTGGAAGATCACGCACGCACACAAAGAGAAACTTAACAATACACAAACTATAATCTCATGTGTTTCTAACATGTTTTACTACCGCCCGCAGGATGGGTATGGGGTCTACTACCGCTTACAGGACGGGCATGGGGGTCCACTACCGCCCACAGGATGAGTATGGGGTCCACTACTGCCCACAGGATGGGTACGGGGTCCACTACCGCCCACAGGACGGGTATGGGGATCCACCACCGCCATGGTGTCCACTACCACCATTATCGATAAGGAATATTCATAGACAGGAACCAGTATAGATAAACAAGACCAATGAAATACTCCTGATATCCGCCAATAGAAAACGAGAGGGGGAAGTAATCGCTGGTTTGAGTACTTTCCTTTTCTGGAAGGAAAGTAATCCTCACATTTTGGGGAGTACTTCCCTAGGGTACTGGAGTACATCTTCCTACTCTGGTAGTTTACACCATAATGCCTGACATTACAACTCGCCAGAGTAGCGAGGCGCAGGAGAATGATCCAATATCGACACATTATGCACAATACCTGCCTAAATAACTGGGGCGACTAAATGAAATGTCTGGCTTGGACAGAATGGTAAATGCTCAACATTCATAGGTTTAGGATTGCAAGATCGTCGTTTTCTCCAATTTTGCAACGACATTGACAGAGATGGGAGGAAGAGAGGTTAATATAGTCCATTAAGGAGAGATAGAGATAGAGAGAGAGAGAGAGGGGGAGGGAGGGATCTACTGTGAACAGCGTGACTGGAAAGAGATTTCCGTGAGATAGAAAGACTTGTGTGAGGACGAGGGAGAGCCGGTGAGGAGGTAGCCTAGTACGGTGCTGGGTAGTGTGGAGGACGGACACAAGGTCGACACCACCTCAACTTTCCCACATCCACCCCCTCCCTCCTAATCCACCACCAACAAGATGAAAGTGGATAAGAGGAACGAGTTAAAGAAGGGAAATGGAATCGGAAACGAATACGTACTCGCCTGGTTGAGGGGGTTGAGCTTCGACTCTTTGGTCCCGCTTCTCAACCCCTCTAATAACTGGTATACAGGTTCCTGAGCCTATTGGGCTCTATCATGTCTACATTTGAAGCTGTGTATGAAGTCTGCCTCCACCACATCACTGTCTACTCTATTGCATTCTATTTGTTAACTACTCTGACACTGAAAAAGTTCTTTGACTTCACTGTGGCTGATTTAGGTACCCAGTTTCCACCTGTGTCCCCTTTATTCGTGTACCACCCTTGCTATATAGTCTTATTATCTAACCCTGTCAATTCTTATGAGAATTTTTTAGGTGGTAATCATGTCTCTTCTAACTCCTCTGTCTTCCATTGACTTTAGGTTTAATTCCAGAAGCCTTGAAAACCTTTGAAATTTCTCTAACTTTGTCTTGTAGTTTGACTTAGATAAGGTCTCCACGTTAGAGCCGCATACTCCAGGATTCGTCTGACATATGTAGTATGCAAAGTTCTGAATTCCTACACAAGTTTCTAAAACCAGTTCTTAAGTTGCCCAGCCTCGCATACGCCGCTGATGTTGTCTAATTGATGTGGGCTTCAAGAGACAGATGCGGCACGATATGAACCCCCAGATCTTTCCCTGTACCCGATTCTTGAAGGCTTTCATCTCCCAATTGGTAGCTTGTGTCTCGAGCGTCCTGCTCTCTACATCTTTTTTCATTACCTTACACTTATTTGAGTTAAACTCTAGTAGCCATTTGTTGGACATACGTACACGTGTGTGTGTACACGAGTGGGTCCATGTACACGCAGTAAAAAAAAGTATGAATGATCCCAACGCTTTGACACGACATTGGAGAACCTTATGTATACTAAAATACTAGGCTATCTACACTTACAATTATAGAAGATGACCTAAACCGTTTTTAACTATCTCAATGCTGCCAGAAAAAAATATGTTGGTCACATACAACCTTTGGTAAAAGGTACTTTAAAAAATTATTTTTAGGTATCCCATATAAAAAATATTTAAAAGGTACTTTATTTTTTTTTAGGTCTCCTTGGAGAGTCCCAGACAGCTGAGTGGACAGCGCTTCGGATTCGTAGTCTGAGGTTCCGGATTCGATCCCCGGTGGAGGCGGAAACAAATGGCCAGAGTTTCTTTCACCCTGATGCCTCCTGTTCACCTAGCAGTAAATAGGTACCTGGGAGTTAGATAGCGGCTACGGGCTGCTTCCTGGGGGATGTGTAACAAAAAGGAGGCCTGGTCGAGGACCGGGCCGCGGGGACGCTACGCCCCGAAATCATCAAGATAACCTCATGATAACCTCCCATGCTATAAAAGCAGTAGAGCACCTCTGTCTGTCTCTGTGTGTGTCTCTGTGTGTGTGTCTCTGTGTGTGTGTCTCTGTGTGTGTGTCTCTGTGTGTGTGTCTCTGTGTGTGTGTCTCTGTGTGTGTGTCTCTGTGTGTGTGTCTCTGTGTGTGTGTCTCTGTGTGTGTGTGTGTGTCTCTCTCTCTCTCTCTCTCTCTCTCTCTCTCTCTCTCTCTCTCTCTCTCTCTCTCTCTCTCTCTCTCTCTCTCTCTCTCTCTCTCTCTCTCTCTCTCTCTCTCTCTCTCTCTCTCTCTCTCTCTCTCTCTCTCTCTCTCTCTCTCTCTCTCTCTCTCTCTCTCTCTCTCTCTCTCTCTGTGTGTTAGCCGGTGAGGGTATGTGACTGTACTCCGGAAACTAGTTCAAGCCGAAGGTCGAAGATCACGTATGTGGGAGAGGGTGGGAGACGGGAGCGTTGGGAGGGAGAGTAGTGCAGGGACTGTGGAAAAGGTTAGGGTAAATAGGCAGGGTGCTCACCTAGTTGTATTTGCGGGGGACGAACCTCGGCTCTGCAGTTCCGCCTCTCAACACGATAGTGTATGAAGTCTGCTTTAAATGTAGATATGACAGTAGGGAGGTTATCTTGAGGTTATCTTGAGATGATTTCGGGGATTAGCGTTCCCGCGGCCCGGTCCTCTACCAGGCCTCCTTTTTGTTACACTCCCCAGGGAAGCAGCCCGTAGCAGCTGTCTAACTCCCAGGTACCTATTTTACTGCTAGGTGAACTGGGGCATCAGGGTGAAACTCTGCCCATTTATTTCCGCCTCCAACGGGGATCGAACCCGGAACTTCAGGACTACGAAATCGAGGCGTTGTCCACTCAGCTGTCAGTCCTCCTCAAGGAGGAGGAAGGGACGTTACAACTATAAAGGGACGTTACAACTCAGGATAAAGCGCTAAATCATTACAACTATATATCACTTGGAAGGGGTCAGGGAAAGGATTTGGGCTGGGACGGGTGGAAGGGGAAAGGAATGGTGCCCAACCACATGGATGGTCGGGGATTGAACGCTGACCTGCAGGAAGCAAAGACCGTCGCTTTATCGTCTAGCCCAAGTGGTTTGACAACAGATATGACAGCCCAAGATAGGCCCTAGAACAAGAGGAAGGAGTTAGAAAGATGGTGATCTTAGAGGGGGGATGAGGCGGTAACTTAGGGGTACATGAGAAGGAATGGGATTACAGCCCCGCCGCTCCTGTGCCAGGTAAGTCCACTACGGGCTCACCATAGCCCGTGCTACTTGGAATGTTTTCTTCCCAGTAGCTGAATCTTTAACAACAGGAATGGGCTTTGGATAAGGATTAGTGGAGGGATCTGGAAGGTGTTAAAAGTGGGTATGTATGTATGTGGGGGAGTTACTACAGGTCATATACCTCAATGTCTACCGCACTTATAAACCTTTTCCCCTTTATGTCGAGAGGTCAAAATACCTCTGCAGTATGTATGTCTACTCGCCAAGCTGTGATTACGGGGCCTGAGCTTCAGCTCTGGGTCTCGCCTCTTAATCTCCGCTCAACTGACACAACGAGAACTTCCAGGTCTTAGAGAAAGGTTAAAGAGCAATCGCCGTGTGAACACAAAGGCCAGAAGATCCTTATATTAATGTCAAGGTGATTGGATGAGACGGCAAGGTGGCGGGGAAGAAGGGAGGGGAATAAAAAGGAGAGAAACGAGAAACTGAAGGGAGAGCAGTCAATGTAAAGGAGAGGGTGGAAAAAAATTCAAAGGGGAAAAGGGAAAATTTCAGGATAGAAAAGGGAAATTTTCAGGATAAAAAAGGGAAAATTTCAGGATAAAAAAGGGAAAATTTCAGGATAAAAAGGGAAAATTTCAGGATAGAAAGGAAAAATTTCAGGATGAAAAGGAAAAATTTCAGGATGAAAAGGGAAAATTTCAGGGTAAAAAGGGAAAATTTCAGGATAAAAAAGGGAAAATTTCAGGATAAAAAGGGAAAATTTCAGGATAAAAAGGGAAAATTTCAGGATAAAAAGGGAAAATTTCAGGATAAAAAGGGAAAATTTCAGGGTAGAAAAGGGGAAAATTCAGGGTAGAAAAGGAAACATTTCAGGATAAAAAAAGGGAAAATTTCAGAGTAGAAAAGATAAAATTTCAGGATAGAAAGGAGAAAATTTCAGGGTAGAAAAGAAAAATGTGATAGAAAATAACACAAATATTCATATATCAGAGGATATGGAAGTGGGATGATTTACCCACTTTCCAGCCTGTCTGTCTGTCAGAAGCAGACAGACAGGCAGACAATTATATAAAACCAGCAGACTTCTAGATGTTACTACTGCTCGGCTTAGACTCGGTTACAAGTATCTCTGGGAATTCTCATTATCTGCTGATGTAGACCTGACCAAATGTAAACTGTGTCAACAAAATTATTCGCACACCCTCCGTCACTATGTGACGGAGTGCGAAAAGATACGTGAATTCAGAGACAATTCCATAACAAATGTTCCAAAGATGTGTAAATACTTCATTCAAAATTATCTGCTGTCAGAAATCTTAGCCAAATATCCTCAGTTTACTAAACTGTAGATAGTAACTGGGTGATTGTAACCTATCCACCGCTGCCCACTGGATGGGGGGCGGTGTGCAGGACAAACATATCAATTGTGACACTAGCTCTCCACATATGTTAGTTGCTTAAGTTAGAAACTGTACTTGTGGTCGATCTCGAACCCATTTATGATGTGAGGATGTCTACTGAATTTTGTAACTAGCTCATCAAGATTGTAACTTGCTTAGCTAAATGAATTGTGGGGTTCAGTCCCTGAGTCCACTATGTGCCTCTGTAACCCTTTCCACTACCGCCCACAAGATGGGTATGGGGTGCATGATAAATAAACTAAACTGGTCGGCAGGGAGAGGGGAAGATAAGGGTGAGAGAGGGATAGGAGTGAGAGAAAGAGAGGGACGAGGCTATCCAATACCATTCCCTCCTGTATCCATTCTCGGACGCTCTCTCTCATCAACACACACTTGTATAAATCTTGCTCAAGCTTCCATACTCACCAATATAAGCCTGGGCCTGGGTATTGAGTGTGACCTGATGAGGCTTGCCGTCACACGTGCCCATCGCCAGGGCATGACCCCCACAGCCCACCCCCACCCCAAGCACCACAGCCACCCCCACCAGGAGGGGGCAGGGGGCGTGGGGGGAAAGCCACCACCCGCCCATGACTGGCTGCTGGCCTACGTAGCTGATCTGAAATGAGACCAAAAATATTGGAAGTTAGGCTTTTATTATATTATTAAAAGATGTATATTATATAAACAAATCGTGAATATATATTATATAAAAAACAAAATTAAATCGGCATGTTTTGGTCAATCGTAGCTTGACAATGAGTTGATTTTCTTTATTTAACACGCTTTTACCCGTCTTTAATGACAAATGAGTTGTGTAGTGGGAACTGGTGCAGGAACAGGATGTTGGCGAACAAGGCCAAGTGGTTGAAAACAATGGAACTATGCAAATACAAGACAGGTGTCCTGCCTTATCATCCTGGCCTCTCTGTTCCAGATAAGATCTGTATAACACCAGCACCAGTGGGGATAGTGTCTTAACTACCCTCACTACCAGTGCCCTATACCCACCTGGCATAGGGTTATCTTGAGGTTATCTTGAGATGATTTCGGGCCTTTAGTGTCCCCGCGGCCCGGTCCTCGACCAGGCCTCCACCCCCAGGAAGCAGCCCGTGACAACTGACTAACACCCAGGTACCTATTTTACTGCTAGGTAACAGGGGCATAGGGTGAAAGAAACTCTGCCCATTGTTTCTCGCCGGCGCCTGGGATCGAACCCAGGATCACAAGTCCAGCGTGCTGTCCGCTCGGCCGACCGGCTCAAAGGGTGACTTTGTTCACGCAATGACTCGATATATCATTATGACTAAATCTTGGGATTCGAACCAGCGTTCTGGATCACTTCCAGCTGCGCGCCTTTACCCACTGGACCACGATAATTCTTGCCATATATCTGTCCCAAACGTTTTATTAAACATTATGGCAAGATATTTACCGAATTCTTTCTTGAAACACCCGCCATATATCACCAATGTTGCCATATTATCACTTACCATATATGATTATTACTCTGAACAACGTTGCCACATATATTGATCAGTAATTAATAGCACTCGCCACACTTACCAGATATCATCAAAATGTTTGTAAATTGGTAAAATATAAAGCTGTCATGATCGACGCAAGATGTTCATGTTTCGTAAACGGACACGTACAAATGTTTGCCGCGTCCTGGCCCATGGAGACTAGGGGGGACTTTCTCCGTCGTTCCCGTCCACTTATAAGCTAAACAACAGTTTAGAGTAATATTCCGAAAATTGCTAAGACGTTTATGGTCGAATTGCCACTTCGTCCACTAGTACCACCACCAGTACCACCACCACCGCCACCACCAGTACCACCTCCACCACCACTAGTGCCTCCACCACCACTAGTGCCACCACCACCACTAGTGCCACCACCACTAGTGCCACCACCACCACCACCAGGGCTGAAGTGTCCCTGGAGGCTCTGGAGAAGGAAAGTCACGCTAAACAGGCGGTGAGGGGAAAGTGAACAAGGAATGACATCAATGTGGAAGAGAGGCGTGGGGAGGACAACAACGATAAGAGAAAGTGAAGAGAGAGTAGGGGTTGGGGGGGGAAAAGAGGTGGGGACAGTCCTCAACTTAAAACAGTAATATTAATTTACGAACATCGCTGCTAGAAACCGTTAGAGAACGAGATAATGCAGCGTTAGAAAACGGGGGAAAGTGATGGACGCACGAGTCCCCCCTTCAGGAAGACATCATCCCCCTACACCTTCCCTACCCCTAGATTAACCATGTAATGTAACTATATAACCTGAGCTTGTAAAAGCATCTTAATCACCTTCAGTGGTTAAGTTCTTAATTGCACACTAGTTTCTCTTGTCAGCTCTCTCACCCTGTCAGAGTAAAAGAGACAAATATATGTGTATGTGTATATATGTATGTATGTGTGTGTGTGTGTGTGTGTATGTGTATATGTATGTATGTGTGTGTGTGTGTGTGTGTGTGTGTGTGTGTGTGTGTGTGTGTGTGTGTGTGTGTGATGTATGTATGTATGTATGTATGTGTGTGTATGTATGTATGTATGTATGTGTATAAAGTATAAAGCTGATCAGAATTGCATTTCACCATTATAAATTCACATTAACGCATTCATAAATCTATCTATGTATTTAGGTATGTAGCTTAGCCTAACATTTTAAAAGCACTACGATCACCTTCTGTGGTTGTTCAATAAATCTCTGAACTGTATGTTTGACAAATCTTTCACCCTGTCCATGGAGGACAGAAGAAAATGTATATATGCTGGTTAGCATTGTAAATGTCTGGCCACGTCTGTGGTAGAAAAATAATAAAAAAAAATTCCCTACCAGCAGCGGAACGAGTCGATTGTAGAACCCTGTGATTGACTGATGGCTGGCTGCCAACCTGAGTACCAAGAAGGTCAATCTTGGTGTCTAGATCCTTTTTTTTCTAGTGGTACTAACGCCCTGTCCGAGGAATTCTAAGCATTTCTAATAGTTTGAGGACTGAAATACTACGAAAAAAAGAGTCGAGTAACACATGCAAAAAGACACGAGGTGGCCTGGAAAAGCTTCAGGGATGGCTGTTAGATTTCAAACTAAATAAATGTAAGGTAATGAGATCAGGGAAAGGGCAACCTCGTAGCGCTTCTCAGCCCATAACAGGGAGACACCACAGCAACAGGAGCCCGTCACAGCGAGACCACAGCAACAGGAGCCCGTCACAGCGAGACCACAGCAACAGGAGCCCGTCACAGCGAGACCACAGCAACAGGAGCCCGTCACAGCGAGACCACAGCAACAGGAGCCCGTCACAGCAACAGGAGCCCACCACAGCGAGAGACCACAGCAACACAGGGAGTGACAACAACAGAAACTCACCGCCGCCGCAAGGAGAGAGAACGCTCCCAACAGGAGGAACGAGAGGTGCAAACAGCTTGTACAAAGTGGAGAATGACTGCGCGTATCACAGACGCCCTCCACGGCTATTACAGTTTAGGTGTCAATTGCCAACACTTGTTCACTAATCCCGCCTCCACACCCCCCACGCGCGCGAGCCTACTCTACGCTAGCATCTTCTTGAGGTTATCTTGAGATGATTTTGGGGCTTAGCGTCCTCGCGGCCCGGTCCTCGACCTAGGCCACATTTTTGTTAAACACCCCCAGGAAGCAGCCTGTAGCAGCTGTCTAACTCCCAGGTACCTAAACTGGGGGGGGGGGGGCCAATTAGGGTGAAAGAAACTCTGCCCATTTGTTTCCAGATCCGGTCGGCCGAGCGGACAGCACACTGTACTTGTGATCCTGTGGTCCTGGGTTCGATCCCAGGCGCCGGCGAGAAACAATGGGCAAAGTTTCTTTCACCCTATGTCCCTGTTACCTAGCAGTAAAATAGGTACCTGGGTGTTAGTCAGCTGTCACGGGCTGCTTCCTAGGGGTGGAGGCCTGGTCGAGGACCGGGCCGCGGACACTAAAAGCCCCGAAATCATCTCAAGATAACCTCAAGATAACACTATGGGTGAAAAAGCATCAGCTGTTGTCTGTCCAACATCGTGTCCTGTTGAGCATGAGGCCAGTGCTCCATGTTTGTCTTACATCTCATCTTTTAAAGGTCTGGATTAATATCCTTCAAACTAGTCAGTATTTAAAAAAAAAGTTTCAATGAGATTAGCCCTGTCAGGTCTGATTTGTAATGTTGTTTAGCCCTGTGGCCCTCAACCGTCGCTGGTATGGGACTCTACTTGAGAATGGTCCAGGACGGACCGAAACGTCGTCGTCCCTTCACTTTCTAGTGTGTGGTCTGGTCAACATATTACAGCCACGTTATTGTGACTCCTCGTCTGCTTCTGGGATGATTTTTATTGCTCGGTGTTGCACTTAATCCAAAGCATCTATGGAGGAACTATAGAGGCGTTATACATGCCAAGGCTGGATGATAGAGGGCAAAGAGGAGATATGATCACTACGTACAAAATAATGCCATGCTTCGACACTTGACAAGGATGAAATTGGAAACTTGCAACTTCTAGAAAAAGAAACCACAGATTAAGGCATCAAAGATGTCGACAACTGTATGAACGTTTAAAAGATGCTCATCAAGATGTTCATAGGCGTTCATAACGTTCACAACGCCAAAAGATTGTTCAGGAATGTTCAAGAAATTCCTCAAGCTGGCGACCTCCAGAGTTGCAAGCTGCTCCTGTAGTGAAACTTAATTTGCAACTTGACAAGTGAAGCTTGGCCCGTTAAGGCTACAAGGTGAACTGCCTGCTGACCACTGTTGCACAGGTCACCCACCACCACTACTGCAACACACACACACGCGCGCGCGTGCGCTTGGGGGTGTGCGTGTGTAGGGAGGGGGGGGGACAAAAATAGTAGTAACAGTTGATTGACAGTTGAGAGTCGAGTCGAAAGAGCAAAGCTCAACCCCCTGCAAGCATAAATAGGTTAAAACACACACACGCAGATTGGTTAGATAAGCGGGGGTCCCAGAGCTAATAGCTCGATTCTTCGCGAGTGAGAGACATGATTTGCCCAATCTTATCTGTTGTATTAGGACGCTTGCGAAGGGCGTGTCCTCAAACTACGCGGTCTCGGGTAGCCTATAGAAAGGTCAAAGCAATAAACACACTCTATCTATCTCTATCTATCTATCTATCTATCTCTCTCCTGGACAAAACAATGTAGGTTCAACACCTCACTTCACCTCTGACGTTCACCTCTGCCCTTATTAACGTAACCCTAAGTCTTCTCTAACCACATGAGGAAAATGATTAAACTCGTATATTCAAACCCTCGACAGATTACCACAGACTTGTTGGGCTTAACTACGGAAGGTTATTCAGACAACAGCAGCAGCTTACGGACCAATTAGCAGGAACACTTTAGTCCTCAACACAGTCCTGGACTAATGTAAGCGCTCAGTGTATGAACACCAAGCACCAAGAAGTTGGTCACACGTTTAAGTGATATATATCGCTGTTTCGTCCACTGACCACCCACCATCAACAGGGGGCTATCAACAGAATGATGTCAAACCAACAGTGTACTACCTAGAGAATTATATCAAACCCACAGTGTACTATCAACAGTATTATAAGTCTGTTGTCTCCACATTTGCAGTGGAAATTTTGATTTAATAAAACGCGGAAAAAATAATTATACTGTCGTGAAATCCAACGTTACGCGCAATGAGTTTTAAAATTAATTATGAACGCTTTTACTCCAACGAAGATAGACCCATTTTCTTTGATCGTAGGGTCATCGTCCTCTATCTCACACGTCGTTTTTAGCGGAATCTACCACTGTTAAAAGTGTGATACATTGTAAAAATTAAAGCACTGCCATATTGCAACCCGTACTCAGACTTAGTCTATTCCATCCAACGGGCGACCCCAAAGACACATTCATCAATTTTAACTTATTGTTCATTCAAAACATGAATTTTGTTAAATGTAAATTAATATTATAAAATATTAGTATATTTTGCATATATAGGGATTGGTTAGGTTAGGTTAGGTTTGGTGTTTAGGTTCTGTTGGCGATTATTTGTATTTGTAGTACGTGGGTGAAGCATTTACAGCGTTGTGGTTCGAACAAAATTCGTCAGCGAAGCACTTGTTCCGGAAGTGTTCGAACGAAATCAGTTGTGAGTCATGTGTAAACCGTTTTTCATTCATAAATAGGGGGTTTGGCGGGTGGTTATCTTGAGGTTATCTCGAGATGATTTCGGGGCTTTAGTGTCCCCGCGGCCCGGTCCTCAACCAGGCCTCCACCCCCAAGAAGCAGCCCGTGACAGCTGACTAACACCCAGGTACCTATTTTATTGCTGGGTAACAGGGGCATAGGGTGAAAGAAACTCTGCCCATTGTTTCTCGCCGGCGCCCGGGACCACAGGATCACAAGTCCAGCGTGCTGTCCGCTCGGCCGACCGGCTCCCTTTACCGTCCAGTACTTGATACTTGGCGGCGTAGATGATTTCAGATAAAGTCACTGTTACTTTTAGGGAGTAACTATAAGTGATGTTTTTATGCATGACTGGGTCAGCCCGACCTGTCTAATAATACATGGCATTTGGACGTCAAAATCCCCATAGGCCAAAATATACCCAACTATAAATCATAGCGGCTCACAAACCTCTTTTTCTACACTTGGGTCGTTCGGTAAGGAGCGCTTTAGTACAATTATTTTCTGTCCGTTGTGTAGACTCGAGAGGCCTGTCGACACGAGTAGGCCAGATGTGACCTAATTTTTTGGTTGAGTGGAGATATTTAGACCATGCTCTGAGTACTCTGTTATGTAGTGAAAGGTATCGGATGTCTTTCACCGGTAAAAACAGAAATCTAATACATATATTTTTACTGCTGCTCCGAGTGTGTTCCCCAGGCAGGAAGCGTGTGCCATTATAGCGTTAAGTAGCCTAGTTTATCGTTGGGATTTGATTTAGATTTATGGGATTGTAGGTTAGAGTGAGCCGGTCGGCCGAGCGGACAGCACGCTGGATTTGTGATCCTGTGGTCCTGGGTTCGATCCCAGGCGCCGGCGAGAAACAATGGGCAGAGTTTCTTTCACCCTATGCCCCTGTTACCTAGCAGTAAATAGGTACCTGGGTGTTAGTCAGCTGCCACGGGCTGCTTCCTGGGGGTGGAGGCCTGGTCGAGGACCGGGCCGCGGGGACACTAAAGCCCCGAAATCATCTCAAGATAACCTCAAGATAAGAAGGTTACTTCTTGTTAAATGAAAACGCCACCACCGTCCTTGCGGTTAGTTCCGTCCTGTCTCTACATGCGAAAAATTTAGACCTATTGTCTTATGTATGACCCTCTGTCCTGCATGACAGTGAATACTAGCATTAACCTCAATTTAATAAGACTATCAAAATCCTCAGATTAGGCAAAATTGTAATTAATTTTGTCAATAAAGATGTTAATAATAATAAACTACATGCGAAAGTTGTTGTAAATAGGATTATGTTCGGGAGTTAGCAACGATTCCCTTATGGATGCCATTGAGTGGAGGATATGCACAGAACAGTTACAGCCCCGCTCCTATGCCAGGTAAGTCCACTACGGGCTCACCATAGCCCGTGCTACTTTGAAATTTGTTCCCAGTAGCTGAATCTTAAACAGTAACAACGGAGGATATGCTTGAGGTCTGTGAGTGATGTTTATAGCATTCCGTGTCATGCAGGTCAAGGGAGTTATGTAGTACGTTCGGCTTGTAATTGCGTTCTTTTTTTCTCATTGGCACAGTGTTGGATACCTGGGAGCCTGTGAGGGGGGGGGGGGGGGAGTTTGTGAGCTTTTCAATCCGATAGTGTCGGGACGTTGGCTTTACATGACTACATCACATCGGGGCTTAGCGTCCCCGCGGCCCGGTCCTAGACCAGACCTCCTTTTGGTTACACACCCCCAGGAAGCAGCCCGTAGCAGCTGTCTAACTCCCAGGTACCTATTTACTGCTAGGTAACGGGGGCATCAGGGTAAAAAGAAACATTTTGCCCATTTGTCTCAGCCTCCACCGGGGATTGAACCCGGAACCTCAGGACTTCGAATCCGAAGCGCTGTCCACCCAGCTGTCAGGCGCCCGGTGTATACATTGTTTTCATAACTTTCCTGGAGACACAAGCTAACAGCCTAGGATAGATTTAATAATCTATTGCTCTTTAAATTCATCTGTAAATTTTTGTAAAGACTAAGACCAGCAAACTCGCACTATCCCTCAACCACCACCAAACACAGGAAGTCGCGCCGCTTCCTACATGTATAGAAACAAAAGAAAACTCCTGAACGTCACTTTTATTGTCTCGTTCTCCCGGGGAAGTGTGTCGCTGACGGCCCCTCACCCTCCCCCCCACCACCCAGGTGTCATACTACACCCCACCACCAGATGTCGTCCCCCACCAACACTCCCCCAATCACACGAGAAAGACAGCAAGAGAACCATGGTGGGGTAGAAATAGCCTAAGCTGCTCTATCCCTTTGAGATGTATTTCCTTAATGAAGAGAACCATCACAGAGATGGACAACCTCCTCGCCCGACCTCAGCGCCATCCTCTCTCGCACCAAACTCATGTTCAAAAAAAAAATTCAAATGTTTATTCAGGTAAAGTACATACATACAAGGGGTGATACAAATATTGCTGAATTTATAGATAGAGCTAGTACATACAATGCCTAAAGCCACTATTACGCAAAGCGTTTCGGGCAGAAACACTAAGGCTAGCAGAGCGTAGTTTTATGTGTGGATAATGTGGCTAAATTGCTATTATGTTATTGGTTTTTATGCTAAATTGCATTTATTTCGTTAAAAAGTTCCTTGCCTACAGCTCGAACGATATAACTAATTCCATAGAATTAAATTTATGCGCAAGAAAGCCTCTTTACGTCAAAAATATCACAGCAAAGATTCGTCAAGGAAATGTTTCCTGGATGAATCGAGTCGTTGATATCACATCAACACAAACACATAGACAAGATAACCAAACTAGAGCTGACTTCTTGTTCTTGCTATTACGGATTTTCTCCCGCGGCCGCCTCTTCATTCATAATGATTGGGATTGCCAGCTGTAACCAGACTGTACTAACGTACACATTTCCTAGCTTGTGCTTCTATCCTCCTTTCCTCAGTTACCTTGTCACGGCGATGTTGCCTGATAATACCTCTAATTTGTAGCAAAGTCTTTGGTATGAAGTACAATGGACATTACATCTAGGAGACATTAGAAATGTGTGTAGCATAGTAAACCCCACATTGTCTGAGTTAGGAAAATACTATCTGTCAAATATAAAAAATGTTCTCAAAAGATTTTCCCCATTTTGCACCCGCAAGATAACGTAAGCTTTTAAGGTTTGACAAATGTTAATCGTCTTGGTTGATAAGCTGTTTACTTGAGACAGTTAAGCAAGTCCCAGCTGTGTCTGGGTACAAGATGAACAACCCAGCGGGTTTTCTTCCTATTGGGGAGTGTTGTATATGCTGCTATGGCGGTATGTCCACTTACTGGATAAGTGGCGCTGCCCAATAAACTCGCCCCTCGGGTCAAAACGTAAAACTAAAAAAAATAAAAAATACACCGACGTTCAGCCTACATGGGTCCTGTAGCACAGTAGGCTACATCCTCGGCTTACAACCATGGGACTTTCGTTCAATCCTTGGGCAGGATTGGGCGAGTGGTCGGTAAAAAAAAGTATCTGTTCACCTTCAGCAGAGGTGCAACAGGTACTCTGAGAGAGAACTGTCAACATCAGAGGCCCGAGACTGTTCAACACGCTTCCACTACACATAAGGGACATAACTGGCCGACCCCTCGCAGTGTTCAAAGAGAGAACTTGACAAACACCTCCAAATGATACCTGACCAACCAGGCTGTGAATCATACGTCAGGCTGCGAGCAGCCGCGTCCAACAGCTTAGTTGATAAGTCTAGCAACGAGGAGGCCTGGTCGACGACCGGGCCGCGGGGACATTGATCCCTAAAATCATGGCAAGGTAGGTTAGAAACGGCAAGGCACATACTATTTCAACTGATAACCCTATACCCCCAAGCATTGATTTGATTGTTGCCGCCGGAGGCGGTTAGTTTATTGTGCACCCCATACTCATCCTGTGAGCGGTAGCGCAAAAAGCATCACAAAGGGCACAAAAGGCCTTTATCAGACCTCAACGGAGATTGTTACATTAACAATTTGAAGGACCCCTAGCAGTAATTAAGTGTCCGGGATTAGGCAACTGCCGTGGGCTGCAGGAAGGTCAGCCGGTGCCCTATTGGGGTCTCGGTAAACCTAAATACTGTCCTGTCACCGACAATGAGAATTAATTATTTGACACACACACACACACACACACACACAAAGGGGCCTGGTGGCTGAGTGGACAGCACTCGGGATTCGTAGTCCTAGGGACCGGGGATCGATCCCCGGCGATGGCGAAAACAAATTGGCAGAGTTTCTGTCACCTCGATGCCCCCTGTTACCTAGCACTAAATAGGTACCTGGGAGATAGACAGCTGCTACGGGCTGCTTCCTGGGTGTGTGTGTGTACAAAAATATTTATCGGTTGATTGATTGACAGTTGAGAGGCGGGTCGAAAGAGCCAGAGGTCAACCCCCGCAAGCACAACTAGGTGAATACACACACACACACACACACACACACACACACACACACACACACACACACACACACACACACACACACACACACACACACACACACACTTAGTAGTGTGTGTGTGTTCTTAGTAGTTAGGAACAGTTGATTGATTGACAGTTGAGAGGCGGGTCGAAAGAGCAGAGCTCAACCCCCGCAAGCACAACTAGGTGAATACAACTATATGAATACACACCTTTCCTTCACTTAACGGTCTTAACCGCTGAAAAAGACGTGCAAATTATTTCCCTGTCGAGCCTGTGTCCATGTTCCTTCACGTCTTCCATATTAGTGACCCTATTTACTTACCTATGTACATAAACGTCAGGTCATTTCGTGCACGAGGAACTATGATGCTTTACACACGGCTACAGCGCACGGCTGCGCAATCTCGCGTACCATTAAACAGCGACTACAAAAATAACAATACACCCACTAGAGATAGAAATTTTAAATGCTCAATATATGCAGCGTCCTGGGAGACCACTCAATATATATATGTCTTTTAAACTTCGCTCTCAGAAGGCTTCAATTTAGAGAGAGAGAGAGAGAATTGAGACGCCGCGTGTTATTAATATGGCGGAGGCTACCGTGCGTGTCTGGATGCGTTAGGCTTCGTCACACCTCTACGATCAACCGGAAATGTGTATTCTTTTTTTTCCCCCCCAAGCACTGACAGCTGACCACTCACCCATTTCGCCCCATGCTCCCCCCCTCCCCTCCCCCTTCCCGAAGTTAACCTACACACGCTCATCATTCTGAATCAGTGGCCATACACGCGAAATGTCAAGGTACTCTTAGTGGCCGCGGGTTCGATCCCAGGTCAGACTCGCAGGTGCTGGCACACAAGTCTGCTGTTTACAAATCAGTAAATATATCTACCTGGTTGGTAGATATATTATATAAATATATATAATATATCTACCAACCAGGTAGATATATTACATATCTACCTGGTTGGTAAAACAGCGGTCTCATACTTTTCCGACCCGAGATCGAATCTCCGATGATCGAAATGAATGAAATGAAAATAGTATAAATTACCAGGTGTTAGATCAATGATTCTAGCACACGGGAAGTACAAAATTAACCTCTATCTTTAATTTAACACCTTGGGTGGGTCACATTTCACTAAGACACCTAAGCACTCTAGGGAGTAGAGGGAAAGTGAATACAAAAGACTAAACACCCATGTGGCTAGTGATAAGAAATGGGGAAGTTACCCCGTCAAGAGGACATAATGTCCATGTAGCACGGGCTATAGTGAATCCGTAAAGAGTACCTCAAATCACTAAACGTTGTATATCTTGTATGCCGTGGATATGTCCTCACAGCACCAAACAACCGGACCTTTGTGTTATCTAGCTTCAGCATACTGACCGAGGACCTCTCCTTGGCAATGCCTACTGTCATCTGCGGTGCCAAAGGTTTTGGGAACACAGCCCCGCTCCTGTACCAGGTAAGTCCACTACGGGCTCACCATAGCCCGTGCTACTTGGAACTTTTGTTCAGAGTAGCTGAATCTAAAACAACAACAAAGGTTTTGTGAACGGACTCAAAACCTTTGAACCTTCAGTTTACGATGTCAGAGGCATAGTAGGCCTGTTATTGGTGGAGATAACCCGAGTTTAACAGCCACAGCACTAACGACTGACGCTGATATACAGTCACTGTACCCGTTGATTATTTCGGCGTTGGTGGTCAGCATCTCTCTGATGATTGTTTGGTTATGTGGAAAAATAATGTGACTTTCAATGGAGCCTTTTCGTTCTTGTTTTATCGTGTGCCCGTAATCGTCTTGCTGCAGTCTCTTAAAGTGATCTTTGAGTGATCTTGGCCACAGAGGGTAAACTTAACACACATCAACTGCTCAAGTCGCTGTAACTTCTCACAATGAACAAATTATAAAAACAGTAAAGAAAATATAAGACATAATACACACAATGAGTTTCCTTAAATGGGGTCAACCCCCCCCCCCCACCCCCACACACACAGATAGAGAGAGAGAGAGAGAGAGAGAGGGAGGGGGGGGGAGGTTGAGTAAGATGGACTCATGGCATCTGGCTCCCAAACGAGACAGGCGGTTGTGCACAAAGCCCTCCCAACTAATAGGTCACGTTTTTTACGTAATGGTAACCTACTATGAAAAGTAACGAAAAAAGAAAACTTATGAAAAAATGAAAGAGAGAGAAAGAGAGAAGGGGAGGGAGTATGGGACCCTGAAACATTATTCAGCTCATACAAATTAATCATTGTAATATTCCAGACACATTATATTTGTCACAGTTTATCAGGGACATTAGGACGCCCTACAAGAGGATCTAAATGCATACGGAGCAAGTTTCTAAGCATCTCTAAAACGCTGAAAACGAGCCGCGTTCGCCAGTGTTCCAACTCACAAAACAGGGGCGACTTGACCTACATTCTTGTCGAGTGTTTTCGAACATAAATCGATCGAAATTGTCTGTAAAAAAGAGAAGAATGTGGGTTGATAGGAAGCAGTCTGCGGGAGATTAATGTCTCGTGACGCCACTCCGTCACATGTCGGCCAGCGCCATTTTAGAGAGGCTTCGAGCCTAATGTTTACTATTACGCTATTGAAGATCTGCGGTAAACTTCCTGGATACTTAGGCACCTGGTGTATACATTATTTGGTCCCACGTTGCTTTTAACCCTCCCCACTCCACCCCATGTATACCAAAAGCCAGCAAAAAAATACATAAATGTTCGAAATAATTCCGTTATCGAGAACAGGAAGCCTCCAATTTGGCTTATCGAGGTCACTTCTAGGGCCTCGGCCAACTACTGCCCTTCTTAGGGACCTTCCCTAAG
The DNA here is from genome assembly GCF_040958095.1 of Procambarus clarkii. Classification (NCBI taxonomy): domain Eukaryota; kingdom Metazoa; phylum Arthropoda; class Malacostraca; order Decapoda; family Cambaridae; genus Procambarus; species Procambarus clarkii. The sequence continues at coordinate 12,355,428 of NC_091241.1, read as the reverse complement.
ATCTTCCCCTTCCCCACAACAGTTCTGTAACTCCCGGGTAGCTATTGATTGTCAGGTAAACAGTGGCATCAGTTGAAAGAAAACGTGTCCAACCGCTTCTCTCATCCTTCCAGATTAAACCTGGGTCCCTAGATGCAAGTCCAGGACGTAGACTGCTGTGCTACAGAGCAATGTTAGTGGCTTTGCAAGAACATACGTCTTAATTATCAAAACATGTGTAGAAAATGAGTACACATGTTGGCACATGTGTACTTTCACTACACATTGACCGTTCTTTTACTGCATGTATACAAATAAAGGGTCTCTGTCGTAAGTTGGGTTTGATTGATTGATGATTGATGAAGATTAAGTCACCCAAGAGGTGGCACGGGCATGAATAGCCCGTAAAAGAAAGTTGGGTTTAGTTCTTGACTCACAAATAGGGAATTCCTGGTTCGAATCCCAAGTGGGATAGAAATGGTTGGGCACGTTTCCTATCACCTGATGCCCCTGTACACCTAGCAGTAAATAGGTACCCAGGAGTTAAGACAACTATTATGGGGTTGCATCTTGGGAAGGGTCAGTAATTCCACCTTGAGGGACCTCGATGTAAGCCTAACATATGTACTCACCTAGTTGTGTTTGCGGGGGTTGAGCTCTGGCTCTTTGGTCCCGCCTCTCAACCGTCAATCAACAGGTGTACACATTCCTGAGCCTATTGGGCTCTATCATATCTACACTTGAAACTGTGTATGGAGTCCTATGTGTGTGTGTATGGGGGGAAAGGCTGCCTGTCCCCCGACAAAATGAATTAATTATTAAAATAGCAGGAGCTGCCTCTCAATAGCCCAATGGGTCTTCTCTTGCTTTCTAATGATGAATATGTCGTGAGGTTTCCGTTAGGATGTGATCCATTGCCGGAGAGGTGCGCGTGAGTGATCACTGGCTGGTCGTACAACCCGTTAGGTCATTACTCAGCCCGTGTTGGTAAGTGGCCCCACTGCTGCTTGTGTGGGTCAACGAGCATCATTCACCATTTAGCCTCTTTAACCTCGTTCTCTCCATTTGCCACACTACAAAATAAAACTGTTTTGACAAGCCAGAAACGTTGCAACCCGAGGAGCTCATCAAGCCTATCGAAACTGACGCACAGAAAACGTGCTTTGTGCTGAATTCCATAAAATCCGCGATGTTGTTTGTTACTGTTTAAGATTCGCTACCTGGAGCAAAAAGTTACAAGTAGCACGGGCTATGGTGAGCCCGTAGTGGGAAATCCGCGATGTATTAGACGATGGAGGGAAGTGGGTGGGGGGGGGGGGGGAGAATTGTCTGTTAATGCGTCACGCAAGTAGCAGATATCTGTCAGTGACTATCATGCGTGAGGTGGCGTCCGGCAATGATCATCTCCCCCCCCCCCAACCACAGCGTTTTGTAACTGGAATACAAAAACTGGAATTTTGTAGCTTTTGTTGCGTATGCGTGGTCGAGCGGACAGTGCTTGGGAGTCGTAGTCCAAAGAGGGGGGGAGGTTCGATTCTGGTGCCTCTGTTCACCTAGTAATAAATAGGGCAGACTCGGGCAAGCACTTATAGTGTCAGACTTGTAAGTGAAATGAGTCAGCAGAGATAATCAAGCATTATATAAACAAAGTAACTTGGTCACTAAGTGACCAACGGCTGGAAAGGCTCAACTTTCTGCAAGTGCAACTGCGTGAGTGTAAACAGGTTCGCGTGAGCGTAAACAGGTTCGCGTGAGCGTAAACAGGTTCGCGTGAGCGTAAACAGGTTCGCGTGAGCGTAAACAGGTTCGCGTGAGCGTAAACAGGTTCGCGTGAGCGTAAACAGGCTCGCGTGAGCGTAAACAGGCTCGCGTGAGCGTAAACAGGTTCGCGTGAGCGTAAACAGGTTCGCGTGAGCGTAAACAGGCTCGCGTGAGCGTAAACAGGCTCGCGTGAGCGTAAACAGGTTCGCGTGAGCGTAAACAGGCTCGCGTGAGCGTAAACAGGCTCGCGTGAGTGCAAACAGGCTCGCGTGAGTGCAAACAGGCTCGCGTGAGTGCAAACAGGCTCGCGTGAGTGCAAACAGGCTCGCGTGAGTGCAAACAGGCTCGCGTGAGTGCAAACAGGCTCGCGTGAGTGCAAACAGGCTCGCGTGAGTGTAAACAGGCTCGCGTGAGTGCTCACTCAAAACACGATCGTAAAAACTTAATTGACTCAAACGCCTGAATTACAGAGTGAACTAATTTCAAATGTCATGTTTTCTACGCCCTTCATTATCGTCCCAGTAATGTCAAGGGCGTGTTCAAGGCTCAAAATATCAGCGTCGATACACTTTAATTCATCCACTCGGCGCCTAATTGCTGAGGTCGGCTATATTAATTCGTTTTGTCGTATATTAATTATATATATATATATATATATATATTGTCCTGGGGACCATTTCAGGCTTGTTCGCATATATATATATATATATATATATATATATATATATATATATATATATATATATTATACACACACTAAGGGATACCACCTCTGGTGCAATTGTAGTGACCCAAAGCCTCAAGAAGAAAATAAAGAGTATTCAGATAAGACCTTTTGAATTACGAGGGCTCACAAAGCCCTTTAATATGTTCCTTTTCTATCACTCCTATTTTGTTTATTATTATTATTGATTTTATTACATTGTGTTACAGTTTACAGAAAACAAACACACACATATATAACAATCACTGTTCGAAGACTTCATGCAGCTCTTGGAAGGCGGGGTACATGCCCAAGATACAGCAAGCATTTCCTCTCTGGATCGCGACACAGCCATGCAACCCCCAACAGTTGACTAACTCCTGGATGCCTATTTAACTGCTAGAAGAATAGAGGTATTAGGCGAAAGGAAATGAGCCCAACCATGTTTGGCCTGGCCCAGGAATCGAACCCGGGATCCCTGATTGTGAGTCGGGAACGAAGACAACTCTACTACGGCTCCTTAAAGACTTGGGGAGCAAATAAAACTTAACCCAACATTATTATAGTAAAATAATAATATTATTATTTCATATACTGTGCGTTGCTGACAGTAAAAACCTCTCTGACATATTATATCTGTGAAAATGATCAACATTCTGCAATTTAAACTTCGGTGGATGAAATATGCAATATTTGCATTACAAAATGTATCAAGAACGTTATAGTTCAAGGTTTAATTTCGCAGCCAATGTAACTTTTAATTGAACGTTCAGGCATACAACTTCTTTATCATTCTGAAATGATAAAGAAGTTGCTGAAATTGCCTAATCTATTATACAGTATCATCTGCTAATTTAGCAAATCTATATAGTTCCTGGAGTAGAGGAGGCATATCCACTTTTTAACTGGTGAGTAATATTAGTAAATCTTCATGTTAAATATATTGCCCCAAAAGAACGTGAGCTATTGTATCGCTATATTCATGAGACCCTCCCTACTAATGATAGGTTGTTGATGTTGGGCATTAAGGACAACAATAGGCTTGACCAATGTACTAAAATTGAGAATATTGGATATTTTTTTATTTCTTTATTATTTTTTTCTTTTAAGCAGATTTTATTATTTTATCTTTTATTTCTTTTAAGCAGGGACCTAATCTCTTTTAAGCATACATTTTATTTCTTTAAGCAGAAAATTGTTCTTGTAAACTGGATTAGACACTCTAATGCTTGGTCCACATAAAGCTTTAAGAGTGGATTTAATGAGGTTTTTAATGTTTCATATCGACATAAAATGCAAGAAAATTAAGAATACAATAATTATGCTCCTTTCTGATTACATTTTGTGTGTGTGTGTGTGTGGATAGGCAGACAGGAGGGTGACTGTAGACAAAATACTGAAGTTCTTGCGTGGCTGGATCAGGTTTACATGTGCGGTTTACGGCTCATGCTCTGTGACATGAAAAATTGGTCTATTGAGAATTATATATAAACTATATATAATGTAGAATTAACCCTTGTAAATTATCGTAAATACGATCTTTATATTGTATATTATTTAATAAAGAAAACAATCTAACCATAACTTCGAAGTAACTTTTGATGAGTATTCAAAACTCTGGAAACTGGCTCATCAATGGTGCAACTTCTTTAGCTAAACGAATAATGGGGTATAATAGGGAATAGAGGCCTAAAGTGAGTTCCTAAACTCATTTTATGCCTCTTCACATTTCCCAATACCGCGCACAGGGACGGGTATAGAGGGTCCACAGCCAACTCACAATGAACTAATGATACAACTATATTATTTAACACATATACGAGCGCATAATTAACATATATTCCACAATAGCTGCCAAACTCTTACACTGTAAACATAATGCAAGTCAGTAGCAGCCGGCCGACACAGATTCCATAGCCTTACACAGTGCAGACATTGTTTACATTAAATCTTCGTATCTACGCGTTACAAATATTCAGCGTAGCGTATGAGCATATGAAGAACTGTTAACTGTACCTGAGCGTTAACGACTGCCAGGTTCCCACCCCCACAGGCCAGCTGACGGTCGGCCCGATGCCCGAGTGACTGTCTAGGTCACTCGGTCGACGGAGCGTTCAAATATTCACCTCCATGTTACACTTCATTATGAGAAAACACCCGAGTTACACTCAGTTCTGTGTCCAGGGTAAATACTTTTGCCTAGTATTCTTGCGCGGCGGAGTAATTTGGTGCGTGTGAGGCTACTTTGTGAGCGACGGTGAAGGGGGAACTTTTGTGTCCTTTGGTCTTGGCTGTTGTATATACGAATACATACGAGTATATATACCTAATACATACCTCTATATATACGAATACAAAGTCCTCAATACTGAATACAACTTCTGTTTGCTAATCAACGTAAATCTCGCAGACCTTGTTTGCTAATCAACGTAAATCTCGCAGACCTTGTTTGCTAATCAACGTAAATCTCGCAGACCTTGTTTGCTAACCAACGTAGAAAACTATGATTCTGACGTTAATTACCGTACTATAAGTTTGTCCATTTATCTCTTAGTACCGTCAGTACTAATTATCGCAAATTAAGTCGTTACTAACAATCGTATATTTACAAACAATTATCACTCTTGTTTCAATGCTAATTGCATAACACAGTCTCGAACCAAACTATCGCACAATACGTTGCCGCTAATTATCGTTAATTATTATGCAATATTGTCAGTTTACTTTTATTGTATAGTACTTAAGTGCTAATTATCGTACCTCGCAGTCATTTACACAGTAAGTCGCTGTTAATTATTGTACACCATTACATATCTGATAAAGAAAGCCCATGCACCTGCTGATGATTCAACACACAATACACGTCAACTTTCATACACTCGCGATAACGTACTTTATCATGCACTCAACTATTCCGGTTGACCACTGTACACACGCAAAAACACTACAATATGCACTCTTAAAACATGACACTCACAAAACGTGCCTTACACCATTTATTTATTTATTTATTTATTTATTTATGCATATACAAGAATGTACATAAGGAATGTGAGGATACAAATATGGTAATTACAGTCTTGTAAAGCCACTAGCACGCGCAGCGTTTCGGGCAGGTCCTTAATCTAAGAAAATTTTAAGGAGGTAAATACTTGCAAAATTATAGACAAAAAATGATAACAGATTACATGAAATGAAAAAAAGATGAGAGAAAATTGTAGGTACAGTATATTAAAGCACATAGGTAGCTAAGATTGATTGCAATGACAGCTTGAATGGTAGTTGACAAAAAAATTGGTAGGCACAATACAGCAGAAACAATATAAGATTGGTTGCAATGACAGCTTGAATGGTAGTTGACAAAAATTGGTAGTCACAATACAGCATATGGCTAGCACATAAAAGAAGACAGCAATGAACACAATGATAAGGTTGTTTGATATTACATAAAAATTAGGAGATTGGGTAACACTAGGTACAGAGCAAATTTAAAGCTCAGTGTAGGAAACTAAGAAGATGAAGTTAGGTACCATTAAATCCGACTATCGTACACCCTTACATATAACTATTGGTCACCATTAAAAAGTGATTATGGAACGCTTATGAAACTAAGTACTCACGCCAAGACATTTGTCGTACATAACGAGGAAGAAAGTGAGGGCCACCAGAAACCTTACCGTAGATTTCACTCCTACTCACGAGACGATAAGCGGGAGGGAAAAGCAATTAAAGTCTGGAGAAAGTGAAGACTTACTCAAGTCTGCAGCAAGGCAGACTCGCGCCATTTTCCAGGCTCTTTCTATAAGATTTAATTCATAAGGTGTGAGAATTTATATAGTTAACCTTACACCCGCACCAATATACATTAAGCGGACTCTTTGCATTATTTTTTTCTTACTTTTAAACCCCTAATATATAAATGAGAAAGTAAAAATTACATAAAAACTATATATAAATAAGTCTGGAAATATTAAGTTTATAACTTGTGTTGTTGCGGTGAGCTGTCTGCATTTTATGGCTACGTACGTTATATCAATTAGGTCGTTACCCTGATTGATATAAACTACGTAGTTACATAGTTTATATCAACCGTTTTGAGACTTATTCGCCAAAAAAGTTTTCAAACAATTTCCACACCTAACGCACACAAAGATATCACCACCGCCATCAACCGGATACACGAAGATTGGAAAAACTACCACAGAAAGCCAAGGGACGATAATACTTATTGTGGTGTTGGGGGGGAAGGTATTGTGTGTTGGGGGAGGTACAATCCGGACAAGTTTCTCATGCTGTCACTCCACCGTGGGAACATCTCTCGCTCCTCCGTGTCAAAGACCAAGTAGTATTATTACGTTTTCGAATTAATCTGTGGAACGAAAAATAGCCCGCACGTGTGTGCTCATCGAGCTTAACTAACATTGGTGTACTTACTTTCCAGGAGTCAAACTTCAGCTCCTAGGCCCTGTGTCTCAACTTTTAATTAACTAGAAGCCTCATGTGCCCGGTGAAAGATCAAGGTCACAGTGTCACATTAATAATAATTCGTTACGGAGGACAGGAAGACTTTATATATATATATATACTTTATATTGTGACGATAATCTCTTTCAAGAGAGATTGAGCCTGCTCTTCCCTACAAAGTACGTAAAAACAAAAGATAATATAGAAGATACGTCCAGCAAGTATCGCCAAAACGTTTTGCCCAGAGAGCAAAACGTATCTAGCACACCGGCACACCTGCTAGCTACCGCCACCGTAAATCAGCAAACTGCTTGTCCTTTGCCTGCCTGTCGCTGATTGGCTGGTGTTCCGTCGCACCTGCCCTCCGCCCTGCGCCACAAGTTGATGTCTGGGCTGCAGTGGCCCAGTATTGTCAGAATATCTCAGTGCTCCTTGCAGTTGACATCTCTCGCTGGTAGACTAAGCCTTGGCTTTCGTGTACTAAGGGAGGTGGCAGCTCGAAGCCAATATTCCAACTCCATTCATATTTATTTTGCTATCACTGTAACTCACTTGTCTTAACGTAACTTTTCATTTGCCAGTGATTATTCATATTATTTTGTTTGTTGACTTGCCTTTTATATTTTATGTGCTTAACTTTATTCATGTCTTGTTTTTCTAAAGTAATTAAAATTTCATTGTTAATTTACTTGTGTTTTGTGTGTCTTCCCATTACCTTACCACAGACGAAAGTTCCAGCTTTTCTCTTGTTTTTTCTCTAATGTGACGAGGCCCTGCCCCTAGCTTTTGAAACAGCCGAACACCAACGCTTTACCGTCACAATATATATACTTTATACATACTTTAGGCATGTATCAAGACCCCGCAAGATCGAGCTAATGATATTTACCTTAAGGATGGTTGAAGTAAAGGACCTCCCTCACCTTCATACAACACGTCCGTTCAACGCTACAAGCCTAAATTTTAAGTGAATTAAATATTTCGTATTAAAATTACATTTCAGACAGTACGACACATGTTGTCAAATTTAATATAAACAAAAATATATAGAAGAGTAATAACATTTTGTTTACTTTGATCACCGGACACCCGCATTTAAAACAGGTTACCTCTGGCTAATGAGTTATGACCTCGTTAAGTTGATCAACGGTTAGTAAGTTTATGGTTAGGCTAAATATCTGCAGCTTAGACGCTTCTCAAATCTTGAAGATTTGAGAAATCACACAGAAATCACAATAGCCTGATGCATCAAATGAACAAATCCACAAGGGCCGTGACGAAGGTTCGAACCTACGTACGAAAGGATCCCAGACGCTGCCTTAATCGACTGAGCTACGACATGGTCAAAGAATTGCAACCGGAAGTTCTACTGACCTTACTCGGATTCTAGGTTCTACTGAGTCTCGGACGTAGGTTCGAACCCCTCGTCACGGCCCTTGTGTATTTGTTCACTTGAAGCTCCTAATTCCTCCTCGCAAGACACTGTCACTCCACAATATTTCCGTGCACACAAAATTAATTACAGTGCTTTAGAACTTTCATGTTTTTTAGGAAAGAGACCTAGTAAATACTGGCTTAGGAATAGGGTTGTAGATTTAAGGAACAAAGGACCGAGTAACAATGACGTGAGATCGTTGGATTCCGTTAAGAGTAAGTTAGACATATATATGAATGAGCTTGGGTAGATATCAACAGGAGCTGCCTAGTATGGGCCAACAGGCCTTCTACAATGTCATTTATTATGTTATGTTGCAAATTTTTTTAAATAATCTATTTTAGCTTGTTTATTTGCTAACAAATGAAATTATATTTTATAATACAGTAATTATTAAATCCAGCAATAGAAGCTAAATGATAAAATATATTTATGTGGAATAGTTTGCCTATGTAGGTACAATACTCCTTAATCTCCTCACTATAATAACCATTAAGCATTGATAATAAAAATATGTACGTACAGACATGGAGAAGTATAATCTGTTTTTCGGTATATATATACGCTGATGAGGTTCTTACGGGCTATTCATCAACCCGTTCTCGCACTTTCGTATAGTCAATATTGACTTATTAAATACGTGCATATGTGACATACTAAACATACTAGTTTACCTTGAAAAGCTTCATAGAAAACACCGACCTTACCTAACCTTCTTAGTACGTTATGTTAAGATAAGCATCTTAACCTATACCTATAATAGGTTAAGTAATAATTGTAATTACGAAGCAATAAGATGCTTATCTTAACATACTAAGAAGGTTAGGTAAGGTCGGTGTTTTCTATGAAGCTTTTCAAGGTAAACTAGTATGTTTAGTATGTCACATATGCACGTATTTAATAAGTCAATATTGACTATAGGAAAGTGCGAGAACGGGTTGTATTCATGCCCGTGCCACCTCTTGGGTGGCTTCATCTCTCTCCATTAATCTAGTTCAGTACTAAAGTTAACGTACTGGGTTGGTCAGCATGCTCTTGTAGCGACCTTAAGAATTAGAATTCTTCAGAGGTTGATAGGACTTAAGCCCAAAACCTACTGTAGGTATCCTATCATAATTTAGCGAAAATGATAAAGATAAATTTTACAATTACAATTTTCCTAATGTCCAGCTAAGTAGTGCTCAGATCACCCATCAGCATCCAGATAACTAACCAGAATCCGGATAAAGCGTCATTATCGCCAAGCAAATCCGGATAACGGTTCACGAGTCTTTAAATAACCAAAAACCGCAGCTGTGCGGCAGTGTTCACATGGGGGTCGAAGAGGTTCAATCTGAACTTTACTCACCTTGAACATGCGGTGAACGGAAAGGGTCAAGGAAGGTAGGGGGGGAGGGGGGGATTTAAGAACCAAGGATAAAGACAGACCAACAGTAAACATTAAGTGTGAGGATAAGTTACAGGAATTTATGAACATACGAGTCAATTGTGAAGATGAGCCAGGGAAAGGATAAGTAAGGTGACCCAAGGGGTGAAGGTGACTTCAAATTTGAACATGAGTCAACTGTAAAGCTAACCCAGGGTCGAGACCCATGGGGTGAAGATGACCAAAAGGGGTCAAGCCAGGTAAATGAGGGTTAAGAGCAGCAAGCAAGAGGTGAAAGTGAGGCGTGAGGTGAATATGAGGAGAGGGCTCGCGGTGAACGACTTTTACCTCTACGGGCTCACCATAGCCCGTGCTACTTGGACATTTCGTTTAGTAGCTAAATCTAAAACAACAACAACAGACTTTTACCTCAAATATTAATGACCCACAGCTAATGAGTGAACACCTTAGAGAACACCGTGTGTTCATCGTGTTCTAAGTACATATGAATATAAGAAACTGCAGAACTACTACCCCTCCCCCTTCCCCCGCCTTATAGGCCTACATCCCCGATATAAAGCATGATGCCAACATTGTTAAGCATATGTGCGAGGTTATATTTCATATATGTATATATACATATTGGGGCTATTAAAAAATCGTTATGCAGTATTGTATAAAAAGCAGCGGAGTGGCCCATGTGTGAGTGACTGATTGGGTGGGAGGGGGGAGGGTAAGGGAAGGGGACCGTTACCCCCGTCTCCGCAGACGAGGTGAGCTAGTCTGCTGCTGCTGTGTCCTGCTGGCCGTGGGACACCGCCACACCCACTCTTGTATCCGTATTAACCAATGTCCACTACTGGTCGCGCTGCTGTTGCTGTGGATGCTGCTAGCTGCTGCTGCTTTCGCTCCTGCTGTTTCTGCTGCTGTATTTGCCGTTTCTGCTGCTGATGCTTTCGCTCCTGCTGTTCCTGCTGCTTTCGCTGCTGCTGTTTCTCCTGCTTCTACTGCTGCTGGAGGTGTCCATGAACCTAGCTACTCACCGACCACACCCATGGCACTATTTACAGTTCACGTGCTCCTCTGTTTTTGCTATGTATGTTGACACTTCACAGAAAGAGGGTTACAAAGGCGCCCAACATCCATCCCATTGGGTATTGTGGGCGGGTAATGGTTGATGTATGTGGACAGATTTCCAGTTTCATTCTCACACAAATTCACAAAGGAACAGGGTGACGACGTTAGCATACAGGTCACGAAGGTAGGTCAGAGACAGGTTCTGGCCTACCTTTATGATGAAGGGGGTGGTCAGCTGGGTGGGGTGGGGGGGGAGAGGGAGAGAGAACAGAGAGAGAACAGAGAGAGAAAGATACAACAAAGATAGAGAACAGAGAGAACAGAGAGAGAGCAGAGAGAGAGAGAGAGAGAGAGAGAGAGAGAGAGAGAGAGAGAGCAGAGAGAGAGCAGAGAGAGAGAGAGAGCAGAGAGAGAGCAGAGAGAGAGAGAGAGAGCAAAGATAGACAGACAGACAGGGGGGGGAGAGGTTATATGGCTTACCATGAGTTACAGGGAGGAAAACCATTGAACTTGCTAACAGGGGAGAGAAACCATCAGTATCCACCGGTGCAAATAATAAAACAAAGAGAGGAGAAAACTAGACACAATGACTAAAGCAATTAAGGTAAGGCAAAACTACATGACATTTGAGAAAGGGAAGAATACAAAGAGTGAAGAGGAGGAATGCTCTAAAGAAAATTGGGGCCACCGGAGCAAACTCGACACATTACCTCAGTAGTTTCTAATGACGAACGCTTTGTGTATTTACATCATTCACACTTGGCTAATCAAGGGCAACCTAATTAACGGCACAGAACCTGTTGGATTCCAAAATTGGGCGTAAGACTGATGTCTTAAAATTATTAAAGTAACTAGTGGGGCCAGCCAGAGGCTTAGGGCTCGCGCAGGAATACCCCTAGCAACCCCCTAGAAAAAAAAAATGCCCGAAACGCTATAGCTTAGTGGCTTTGCAAAAAATGTAAAAACACCAATGTTATGTACTCTCAAAAACCCACTGTACCTTCTTGTATAGATAAATAATTAAATATATAAAGAAGAATTTTAAAAAGGCGCCGAGCCGGGAAATACTTTGTGAAAATACAGTCGTTGATCAATGATTTGATACAATACAGTCCTGGATTAAAATATTGGTTACCATAATGCAATACTGAATCAAATAATTGGTCATACTACACGAGGCTACTAGACGATATAGTTATACAATAATGAATCAAAATACTGGTCCAATTATAGCACTGGATGAAAGGATTCGTCATAATACAGCTATAGATAATGGGATTTTTTCACACCAAAGGGATTAATATATTGATCAAACTGTTGTGATAGATCACGCAACCGGTCATAATGCTGCCATCTTATAACTATAAGAAACTATATAGAAATTCTTAACTATAAGAAATCGATTTGTCCTAAAGCTTGACGAAATCGATTAGATCAGACATAATATCGAAAGTCTGAACATAATATAGATATAGTAATGGATCACAAAAATATCAAAATATAATCATCATTACCTATAAGGTTAGGTAATGATGATAGAGTTACAAGATACGAGCTAGATGGTGTTGTGATTGCGAAGTCGGATTGCGAAAGGGATCTGGGAGTTATGATTAGTAAGAATTTAAAACAAAAGGATCAATGCATAAATGTTCGTAATAAGGCAAATCGGACACTTGGATTTATTAATCGCAGCGTTAGTAACAAGACACCTGGTGTGGTTCTCAAGCTATATCTTGCTCTAGTTAGGCCCCATTTAGATTATGCAGTTCAGTTTTGGTCGCCATATTATAGAATGGATATAAATTCACTTGAACGTGTCCAGCGTAGGATGACTAAGTTAATTCCCCAAATTAGAAATCTTTCATATGAAGAAAGATTAACAAAGCTTAAGTTGCATTCACTGGAAAGGCGAAGAGTTAGGGGTGACATGATAGAGGTTTACAAGTGGATGAATGGACATAACCGGGGGGATATTAATAGGGTATTAAAAGTATCAACACAGGACAGAACACGAAACAATGGATATAAATTGGATAAGTTTAGATTTATGAAAGACTTGGGTAAATACTGGTTCAGTAACAGGGTTGTTGATTTGTGGAACCAATTGCCGCGTAACATTGTGGAGGTGGGGTCCCTCGATTGTTTCAAGCACGGGTTGGACAAGTATATGAGTGGGATTGGGTGGTTATAGAATAGGAGCTGCCTCGTATGGGCCAATAGGCCTTCTGCAGTTACCTTTGTTCTTATGTTCTTATGTAATTCTAGATCCAAGAACATAAAGGACATTCCGGAAACACTACTGGCCTATACGAGGCAGTAATCCATAATACAGTACTGTATAGCATACAAAATTACATACCCTAATTAAATAGGTTACACAGATTATATACAGGAATTCAAATTAAACCGAACCTGGAGTAATGTATGTCAGAGTTTACCCGAACAACAGAACAATTAAATTACCACCAATTTCTGGCACATTTCACACCAGTGGTCCAACATTGCCTCCTGGCCGGCCAGATGGTGGCCCGGACCCCACACACTAATTACACACATAATTAACGAGTACACTTTAATCCCACGGAAAACAGGGTGAAAATGTACCCGAAAGGCGAAGGCCACTGCTAGATTGTTTGCTGTAATAAAGGAATAAGACTGCAGAATAAATTTATTCGTAAAACAGGACTTTGAATAGGGAGAGAGTTGTCTAACAAAACAAGCTGTATAATAAAGTTGCATTATAAATCACTTATGTGATTTAACAATGATTAATCAACAGAATAAAACTATTACATAAATACATTTTTATCTTTTAACTATAAGGAAATAGACTAATGCAAAACACATGAAATGTTGTAAATTGGGGGGTGGGGGTGTTTGGAGGAGTTGTAATGTGGGGGGGGAGGCAGCATAATCAGCCATATGGTTCAAACCCCCACTGACCTCCCCCCCCCCCCACCTTCCCAACACACACATAACCCACTCCTTCCTTCCTTGCAACTACCCCCCCCCCACAACGACCTATTTTTCCTGCACATGAACCTGTATATTCACCTTCGAAAAACGTTACGTCTCGGCTGGACCACCTCTTCAAAAGGCTTCCCAAATTCTCTTAACAATACAACCATTTTCTTTCTCCACAACTTTCTTATAGTTTACCTTGAAACGACAACTGGAGCGAAACGTAATTATATACAATAATTAAATACAAATGGAAATTATCCTTAAAATAATCCTACATTTGCATTTAGGTTTATGTTGTGACGATAATCTGAAATAGAGCAGTGGCTATTGTGGCTGGTGTTGTGCCAATCGCACATTAATAAAAAAAAGTCAAAAGTAAATATGATTACTGCTTAGCTAAACGAACTAGAGGGTTTAGTTCCTGAACCGATTATGTGCTTCTGTAATCCTTTACACCACCGCCCACGGGATGGGTATGGGGTGCATAATAAAGAAAGAAATTGAAATGTGACCCCTACTGTGTGAGAGCTGCGGGTAAAGACCAAAGAATGAAAAACTTTAAACATTTAATACAGCAAAAATGACTTCAATAACACAAAATAATAGTACTTAATAATAAAGCCATTAAACCTTGGCTTTACACAAAATTACGAAGAGAAATATAAATACAGGCGAGTTTTTACGTTACTCAAAAGGGGGTGCAATAACTTGATACAAAAGCTGTACGCATCTACCGTCTCCTGGGGAGACGAGAGTAGATGTTACTGCTGAGAGCACGAAGTGTATTCTGATGACTGGACTGATTGATGAAGATTAAGCTACCCAAAAGGTGGTACGGGCATGAATAGCCCGTAAGTGGTGGCCCTTTTGAGCCATAACCAGTATCAAGAGCTGATACTGGAGATCTGTGGAGGTGCAACTGCACCCTGCGTGACGGGAAATGTCTCCCACACAATTGATGAAGATTAAGCCATCCAAAAGGTGGTACGGGCATGAATAGCCCGTAAGTGGTGGCCATTTTGAGCCATAACCAGTATCAGTAGATGATACTGGAGATCTGTGGAGGTGCGACTGCACCCTGCGTGACGGGAGATGTCTCCCGTCGATGACTGGACGCCGGTGAGCCTCTTATATATGGGCCAATGATGTCAGAGATGGCACGGGAGTCATCTCCCGTCACGCAGTGTGCAGTCGCACCTCCACAGACCTCCAGTATCATCTATTGATGCATATACACCTCTCGGTGTATATGCAGTATACACCGAGAGGTGTACTCCCCTCGGTGTATATACACTGAGTTTACTTTAGACCTGGTTTGTGTTCAGACTGAAGTACACTTGATGGTTGGTCATTAGCCCACTTGTGGCGGCCTTAATATCTCTCCAGAGGTTGATCAGCCCAGTAAACCCAACACCAAACCAAACTTATTAATATATCCAATGTTATACCATATCGCCGAGTTATATTCTTCAATCAGGACCCTCCCCCCCACTCTTCCCATCTCTTGCTTTTGACCTTAGCAGACTATGAAAATAAAGCTTATTTACATGGTCTGTTAATATAACCTTTACAGAGGTTCACCTGCGCATTGTCATCCTTCTCGGCGTGCTTTTGGAGAGCGTATCTTGTGTCCAAAACTGAACTGCACAATGTAAATAGGACTTAATTAACGAAGGCAAGATGAGGCTAAATCACTGCGAGCTCACCATAGTCCGTGCTACTTGGAGCTTTTTGTTCCAGGTAGCGAATCTTTAACAACAAAGATGAGGCTAAAAAAAAACATTAAATATATTATAAATGCAGGCCGGGGGGACACCGGAGTCATCACCCACAACAGTGGAAGGGGAGACTCCAGTTACTCCGATGTGGAACAGGGGCCGAGGACTCCAAAAAAATCACCCACGATATGGGGGACCTCCGGAAACACCCCTCCCCCCTCCCACAAGTCCAAACATTATGCTTAATTTGAAAGGTGGCGGGTCACGAGGTAGTTTTTATATTTTTTTTTTTTTTTGGGGGGGGGGGGAGGGGGTCAGGATTTTATTGCCAGCTTTTCACATACATCACGGTAACGAGTACAAAATGGCTTCCGTATTGTGCCGAGGTTTGACCCAAAGCTAATAGTGTGTGCTTTGCACCCTATGCAACCGCTATCATATGCCAATATACAAATACACGCCCATGATTTGATGGTTTCGGCAATCAGCTTGTACGCGAGTCTTGATTCCTTTATCACTGCGATGGAATGGAGGATCAGGAAGTAGAATGTATAATTACTTTTATGCATCACACACAATATATTTCTGAAATACATTAACTACGCCATAATGATTTTAAGACGTTATGGATCTAAGCACAGGCAATAACTGAAGGGGCGAAGCCTTAACCCAATTATGTGCAGGAGTCACACACTCATGGATGTGGGTCAGGCGGTGAAGTCAACACACAACTTCCGGCCACCTACACACCCATACGTTAAATTGCACTCGTTGCATGCGAGTAAATAGAATAATAATACTCTCACACATACATAATGCAGATACAGTAGCCTATTCTTTCTTATTTGTTTGAAGCGTTTAAACTAAGATAAAATTAATATTGGCTATGTTTAGGGTGGAAATAATGTTTTGGGAGGAAACTGTGAATAAATTTAACAAGTACCTGCCTTATAGCTCATTTTACTTTTTCTTAACACTTAAGAATCGTTCTTATGTTGTTAAGACTCACGTCAGTAAAACACGAGTTTCCACCATTGCATCTCTCTCCATCCAGGCTTAGAGTAGAATACCGAAATGTTTATCATATCAATACACAGGAACTAAGCTTGCGTCATACCCCTGAACGTA
This sequence comes from Procambarus clarkii, assembly GCF_040958095.1. Taxonomy (NCBI): domain Eukaryota; kingdom Metazoa; phylum Arthropoda; class Malacostraca; order Decapoda; family Cambaridae; genus Procambarus; species Procambarus clarkii. The sequence goes on along the minus strand of NC_091241.1, from coordinate 12,338,833 downwards.
TTCCCGTTTCGGACCTTTTTTTTAAGTGGGTGGGCTTAAAGGCCTACCAAACTACCTACTACCTACTACTTAAAGTAGTTGTAAAAACTACCTACCTACTTAAAGGCCTTAAAGGCCTACCTACTAATGCTGGGCTTAAAGGCCTACCAACCACCGGAGGATGATTAAGGTCGTAATATCTTACCGACCAACAAGTGTACTTTAGGTCTGAACTATGTATAAAGTAAACTCTGTATATACATCGAAAAGCGGGCTACACTTCCATGTTTACATATTCCTCTATGTGTGGGCGTTGGAGACTAATGGTATATAGTGCAGAGGCGGTGTAGCATGGGAAGTGTACGTAGTCTTGACAGCCTCCTTACTCAGTTTCCCGAAGCCTACACAATAGCTTCTTGCATAGGCTTCCACCCATGTTATCCCAGCTCGGTCCCAACGTTTGACACTCCAGACAAAATGAAGCTATTTTTGCCTAACCTGCAACGTTCGAATGCATATAACCTAACTAACCTATCGTGAAAAATGTTCGGAAAACGCCCATATTACGGTGTTTTGTTGTTAACTAAAAAAAACCTCTTGATTTTAACGGTTTGGCAGATTCCGTTGTGATGAATTAGCCGAGAGGACAGTTAAATGATGATGCTTATACTCGCCTAATTATGCTTCCAGAGATTAAGTTTCAGCTCTCGAATCCTACTTCGCATATCTACATTTGAACCCGTGTATATGGGGGTCTGCCTCCATTACTTCCCTCCCTAATTCATTGCATATATTAAATACTCGTGCTATAAGTTAGTTATTTCTAGCATTCACTTAGCTCATTTAGCCAAAGCGTGCGTATATAGCCACATGTCTGTTGAGTCGGCTACGAATGTAACCCACGGGAACCTATGTGTTACTCATGACGTTTAGCACTACGTCATGACTTTGAGAGATGCTAAACTCATCGTCAATGAAGAAACAATAAAAATAGAAGACTGGATAGAATATTCAGCCATCAAACTACACCAGTGAACAGTCAATGCAGTTTCAGCATTGCTACCTCCCTTAATGAATGAATGTATGAATGAGAGAGAGAGAAAAAAAAAAGAAAGAGAGAGAAAGAAAAAAGAGAGAGAGAAAGAAAGAGAGAAAGAGAGAGAGGGGGGGGGAGGAAGAACGTCGAGAAAGCTGGACAGGTGTTCCACAGGTGGGAGGGTGTGTGAAATGGTGGTTTGTGGTGAGCTGAGGGCTGTGTTAAGCTCAGGAATGCGATAAACACTGGTGGGCTGGCGAGGATAGGTCCAATCCTGTAACCACAAACTAGCGAGGATAGGTCCAGTCTTGTAACCACAGGTCGACGAGGATAGGTCCAATCCTATAACCACAAGCTATTTATCACACACTCGCTTGATCTTCACTTCCCACGCGGCTCTCAACCCCCCCCCCCATCCCCCACAAACCCCCACCCCCAAGACAGCAATTAAGGTTAGGCTATATTTATCTTATAATACACCATACAGATCGGCAGACACCTGGTCTTCCTTTGTCCACCCAGCCATGTCTTGTTTATGCCAAGGGAACACACACAAACATGCAGCAAAGGTTCACAAAAGGAAATTGGTTACTACAAATCTTGATAACCGTGTCCTGGCATCAGTTTGATTTCCTTGTTTTAGAAATAATAAAACAATAAGAATACCATTATCAACAATAGTAATACAAATACTGTAGTATGTATGTTTTGATCGAGGGAGTTACTCACTATATTAGGTATCAATCAACTAAAACTACATACATAAGAAAAATATTTCCCCTCATTTTATATAATTATATATATGTGTGTGTGGGGGAGAGAGGGAGGCTTGAATGGTCCCCAAGCTGTAAATCTCTATAAATGTTACGACCTTTCGAGGTTTCGAACCTGGGCGGCCAGGAGTCACCCCCACTAGCTATCCAGTACGCCACCTAGGCACTCGAAGGAGAGATAAAGGATGCAGGTGGGGAAGAGTGGGTGGGGGTTCAGGGTGAGTGGGTGGGGGTTCAGGGTGGGTGGGTTCTATGGTGCAGGCGGTGCAAGCATGGTCATATTAAATAGGGTCCTGGTTTACGGGCTATTCATGTCCGTGCCACCTCTTGGGTGGCTTAATCTTTATCAATCATCAGGGTCCCGGTGGTACAGTCGGGTTTGTTCTCGGCGCACAATCGAGATTTCCGGGTTCGAGTCTAGGGCGGGACAGAAATGGTTGAGCACATTTCCTTTCACCCAAAGCCTCTGTTCACCTAGCAGTGAGTAGGTACTCAGGAGAGTTAGTGAGCTTGTTGTGGGGTTGCATCAAGGGGCGGGGTCAGTTATTCTACCTGGGAGGGGGGGGACATCAATAAAAAAGTCAAACGTGTGTGAATACACTTTGGCTTCCTGTCCAAAGTGTATTGACACAGTGAATTATATGTTGGGTGATATATGCAAATGATTGTTGGGGGGGGGGGCATGTGGTATACGTGGGTATGCGTGTATAGCATATGAATGGTGTGTGGGGGGGGAGGTATAAGTAATATTTGTTTTATTTCTTAGGCGATAAAACAATGAATCCTACAAAGTCAAAATACCATACACCTTAGAATAAATAAAATACAATAGTATAAACTAAGATACTATATGGTCAAGCATGTGTTGTCGGTTTTAAGTTAGTGCAATGAGGCTTTCTCCATAAAACATTTAAATAGTTGGCATTAGGCTTCATTTCATAATTTTTTTAATTTTAGCTATACAGTACTGTCTTTTACTCAAATTGAAGTAATACAAGAGATACAGAATACACAGACCCGTACAAACAGATCTGATCACTGAAAAAACAAAGAAAAAGGAAAATAAACCCTTACCAAGAATTCCTAATTAGGACATAGTCATTTACACGAAATAAAACCAGTTGTATACAATCAATTGAACTGAACAATTCAACTGAATCTACGTGAAATTAATGGCACATGTGAAAGCCAGGTATACATAACATGTATTAGTGGTTGCTGGTTTCACCAACTTCATGTGTGGGATGTATTGGGAAAATACAGCCACATTACAGCAAACTTAATTTTCTTTTACCAGAGTTATATTAAATCCATTTAATTATGCACTCCATTTAATTATATTAAATGGAAATATATAATAACTAATAATTATATTAAATGGAGTGTAAGTTAATGCCAATTTTCAACGAATTGCCTTACAAGGTATCTTTAAACTTCTCATGGGAGGATCAGAAATGCTGGTTCCAAGCATGTGTCTGTGAGCGTGTCAGTAGACAGGACGGTGTCTGGTGAGAGATGGTGTCGGTATTGTGACCATGTATAAACCAGCTCATTGTAAAACAAAAAATTAATTACGAGGGAAAAAGGTGTTAGGACAGTCTATAATCGCCAGTCGGTGGGATGCTGCTCAAGGTCTCTGGGCTTAGTAACTGATAACCCAGCCCGTCCTCCTAAGGTTTCACAACATCAAGAAAACGGTCAATTTAAAGTGTCCTTATCCTAACCTACCAGAGGACCCAAAACAGAAAACGGGACTGTACGTCACTTTCGCCAGCTGCTTTCATTTTCAAGCACGACAGTTTTTGGCCTTAGGTAACGCATATGAGCGAAAAGCTACTTTCTTTTTTTGTAAGAGGACAGGTTGCAGCGATAGCCGTGGCTCCATCCAGTCTAACAACTTTTTAAACTATTATAAAAACCAATGTGAAAATATAAATACGTCAGAAAAATTTTAATAATAAATGATCATTTTGCACGAAAAAGATAAATTTTGATAGATTGATAAAAAATACGTGGAATTATTTTAGCAATCAAACAGTTATTGCAACAATACAGACATTGTAAATATTAAATAACAAAAAATGGCATGTAATATTTTTCAAGCATACCAACACTAATACAGATAATTGCAGAAGAAAGTTCCAGTTTTCAGCAACAAACAGATGTGTCAAATATAGAATATATAATAACTAATAATTTTAATAAAAATATAACAATAGCGACACATTCCCTTCTCCCAAACATTCTCCTTGGCTCGCTGTAAACATGACAAATCCTACACACACTTCACTTTTACTGACATTCACAATCGGGTTTACTGCAACAAGCTGCCGTCACCACCATCACCCACCTTCACCGACCACTGCGACCAGTTCCTGCCTGCCTGCCTGCCTGCCTTGCTTGCCTACCTGCCTTGTTTGCCTTGCTTGCTTTGCCTGCCTGTCTGCGTTGCCTGTCTGCGTTGCCTGCCTGCCCTGCCATGCTTGCCTGTGCTTCCTTACCTCTAGCCCTCACGTATCAATCACCCCTGCCTTTCCCGCAAATATCAAAGCCACACCCTGCCTTCTTTACATCTACGGGAGACATTTATCACGCAGGGTGCAGTCGCACCTCCAGACCATTTGGTCACCACTTGGTCCGGGAGACATCTCCCGTCACGCAGGGTGCAGTTGCGCCTCCACAGATCTCCAGTATCATCTTTTGATACTGGTAATGGCTCGAAAGGGCCACCACTTACGGGCTATTCATGCCCGTGCCACCTCTTGGGTGGCTTAATCTTCATCAATCAATCAATCGCACCTCCACAGATATCCAGTATCATCTACTGATACTAGTAATGGCTCAAGAGAGCCACCACTTACGGGCTATTCATGCCCGTGCCACCTTTTGGGTGGCTTAATCTTCATCAATCAATCTTCTCTACATTATTGTACCACTCCCGTTGTGGAATGTAATCATCAATCACACATACACCTACAGTAGCCTTCTCAAGTACGCTAAGCTCACTAGCTCCTTAGAGGGGGTTTCAAATAATACTCTTGTACATTACAGGCCTCTTCGAGTTGCCTTATAAATGATAAATTGTTTAGCAAATAATACGGTATATTTAAACTTATTTTAACCCCACGACGATGAAGAAAGGGAAACGCGGAGAATGTTGTTTCTTTGGTCACTATCTTCAGCCATGTTATTGTGACTCATCGTCTGCAGTCAGGGGAGACATGATCACCACGTACACAATTCTCAGGGGAACTGACATGGTTGATTTCCCTGATAAACTATTGAACAAGGGTAGTATATGAACAAGGGGACACGGCCGGACACTTCGTACCCAAATAGACCAGAGAAATTAGAAAGGATTTTTTCAGTGTCAGAGTAGTTAACAGATGGAATGCATTAGGCAGTGATGTGGTGGAGGCTGACTCCATACACAGTTTCAAATGTAGATATGATAGAGCCCAGTAGGCTCAGGAACCTGTACACCAGTTGATTGACAGTTGAGAGGCGGGACCAAAGAGCCAAAGCTCAACCACCGCAAGCACACCAGAAGAGTACAAGCATGACCCATACATAAGTATATTTGTCACATGTTTAAATGAAGAAATAGTATAAGGGAAATTCAACTTTAATTCTATATTCTTTGCCAATGGATTTTCCCATCCAACCTGCAGCTTTTTATTGGACGACAGATGGACGGCAGCCGTTGTAGGTATTTGTATTACTCTGAAAGCTTAATCAACCCAACACATCTCGTAGGGCCTCGTAGCCTGGTGGATAGCGCGCAGGACTCGTAATTCTGTGGCGCGGGTTCGATTCCCGCACGAGGCAGAAACAAATGGGCAAAGTTTCTTTCACCCTAAGTGCCCCTGTTACCTAGCAGTAAATAGGTACCTGGGAGTTAGTCAGCTGTTACGGGCTGCTTCCTGGGGTGTGTGTGTGTGTGGTGTGGAAAAAAAAAAGTAGTTAGTAAACAGTTGATTGACAGTTGAGAGGCGGGCCGAAAGAGCAAAGCTCAACCCCCGCAAAAACACAACTAGTAAACACACCGGGTGGGATTGGTGACAGCAATTAGTAGACCATATTGAAAAAAATAATGTGTTTCCATGCACACTATAACATATCGAACCATATATATCGAACCTTATAGGCATATATAGTTCTCAGGAACCAATTTTTACCTCGGATTTCATATATTGTCCTGGGAATAAGCGTGACTTAAAAAAACTTATTATAGCGTTGTTATTACAGCGTCCACTATATCCATATTATTGTTGTTTTCTGCATTAGACAACATTTAAGCTCCCCTTAAGAAACTTGAAGTCAAGCTTAATAACTGACCGATTATTATCTCTCCTTCCTGTAATATCACAAACTACTGACCCTCCCACAGGAAGCAACCCACAACAGTTGATTAACTCCCGGGGAACCTATTTACCCCCACGTGACCAGAAGCATCAGGTGAAAGAAAACGTGCCCAATCATTTCTGCCCTACCCGTGTATTTTAAACACAAACACTTTTTCAGATATAATATCGTACTTACCTTCCAATTTCTCAGGCGGCCATTGTTAATCCTCGAATATATACTGAGTATAACTTCCTCTGTCGTTAAATATATCGTTATATGCCTGGAGCTCGAGTTATCTTGGAGGGGTCCAGTGAGGAGCGCCAGACCGCACGAGCGCTACACCCACCTCTCACCGCGTCCACCTGTACACTGAAGCAGCACAGGGTTGCCAGAACTAAATTGCTGAAAGTAGCAAGCTGATGGTCTAAAAGTAGCGAATTTGTAATTAGAGTAGCCCATTTTTTTTTTAGTGAACGATATGGGTTTCAAAGTAATATATTTTGATATATAGAGTACACTACACGATGTTAATTGTTTTATTAATATTATTTCTGCACATACACACACACACATTATATATTTTCGGTAGCTTTATTTCCTTAGTTTCTGAGCTGTTTTCTTTACCGTGTATGTTGTAATAAACTATTCCTATATTTACAGTTGTTTCTCCCTGTGAAGATTATTAAACAATGGTGATTATAAGGGCGCGGAAGTTCAGCCTGGCCATGGCCGCCAGCAGCCCTTGGGCCAGCCCCGGCAGCTCCCAGTCTTTAATTTGGCACCTTTGTGGCACCTTTGTGGGACCTTGGTATAAGCCTAACATGTATATACACACTGGCTGCCTGTCCCCCTACACAATGATTTATTATTACCTATTATTTTATCGTTTAATTTAAATATTAAATAAAATAATTTATTTAATTATTATTGTAAGTACTTAATAATTTAATAATAAGTAGTAAGTACATAAAAATAATTAAAAATACAGTTTAGTCATAGGAGATTCCTAGATTGGAATTCACTACCAAATTTCAATATATCCAAGTATTTTTAGTGTGAAATGCCGTTATTATATGCATAAATTGTTGTTTTAATAATATTACTCTTAACCACTTGGGCTGGACGGTAGAGCGACGGTCTCGTTTCCTACAGGTCCGCGTTCAATCCCCGACCCCCCAATAGGTTAGGCAAAATTCCTTTCCCCCGTTCCATCCCAAATCCGTATCCTGATCCCTTCCGAGTGCTATATAGTCGTAATGGCTTCGCGCTTTACCTTGATAGTTCCCCCACCCCCCTGAATAATATTACAAGAGCAGTATTTACGGGCTATTCATGCCCGTGCCACCTCTTGGGTGGCTTAATCTTCATCAATCGAGAGCAGTACGTCCTAATCAGACGTTATATGATGATATCCTGAACAGTTGATAAATAAAAGTAATTGCGGAACTCCAGTTATCTAATACTTATCATAAATAGTATAAAACCTTATCATAAGCCAAAGGATTTGTAGATCAGTATTTAAAGGGAATTCGGAAGTAATAATAACACAGCTGATGCCATCTGTCGGCAAAAGAGAACACTATCAACTGGCAGGTCAACAGTGGCCATAAGATACAGCTTACGCCATCTGTTGACATCAAATTACACTTATAACAAATTACCCTGCAAAATACAACTAACGCCATCTCTTTTTTTTCCAACGCACTATAAATAGCCAAACAGCAACCCATAAGGCGGGTTGTTGTGCTCGGGTAGGAGGTTCCAAGCTCCGCCCACAGATGGTATAGGGTGCATAATAAATGGCATATCATTGGTAGATATTCTTTGTTGACATTCACCCAACAGCCAATCACAGGAAGGGATCAGCTAAAGGCTCCATCCACTTAATAAATCATCTTTATTCAGCACACCATTCTTGCTTATGACATTCTGCTTCAACTTTAATCTACCTAAAAAGTGAAATGTTAAGTATTTAAAAGTATTAATATAGTGATAATTAAATACTGCAGGATGTAACGAGTGTTACAGAAACATGGGCTGGCTACCTAACTTGTGACGTCATCAGTGGGAGTTTCCTCACACAAATAATATCGGCGATACAATATGCCTCCGTCCTCATATTGGTCTACATTATTCAGTTAGATGGAAATTTCTGTCTTGTATAAAACAGAAATTGTTATTCTTTTGTACAACACCAAGGTTATTGAGCAAAAGGACGTATTTCTTATTTTGCATTTTATTCATATAAGCGTTGGCATTCCCCGCAACAGCCAATCACAGGAAGGTATTTGTTGGAAACTGTCTTCAACAAGTTGATTCCTAATGAACTCTAACAATAAATTCGTTTAATAAACGAGTATTTAGGGTCAAGCTACAGATGAACATTATAGGATAACGGTGTTTTAGCTTGCAGCTTCGTTAGACAGAATCCCTGGTCATAATTTTAAAAATAAAGAACTAGAAAGCGTATTTTATTGCTAACTTTTCGAGAAATAAATCCCAGTCTCATATTTTCGAACATTTATGCATCGATTTTTTGGCTTAAGTTCTTATCATAATCCCTTTTGCAATCTCAACACCATCTGGCTCGTATCTTGTAACTATCTTCGTTACTTAGCCTCAAAACCTTACATTTGTCTTACATATCCTCAACAGTAGATAAAAAAAAGTAATTGCAGAATTCTAGTTACCTAATACCAGCATGGTATAAAACCTTATTATAAGCTACCAGACGTATAGATCAGTGTTGAAAGTAATAATAATACATTATTATTAATGTAATAATATTATTAAAATAATAATAATACAGCTGATGCCATCTGTCGGCAAAAGAGAACACTATCAACTTTTTTTTTTTTTTCTTTTTTTTTTGCAGGGATAATCCTGCGCGGGCCCTAAGCCTCTGGCTGGCCCACTAAGTGTTGCTTGTTTCTGTTTTACTTGGGCGGAGTATGAGTATTTATGACTCGTATGGTCGCTTCAGTAAGATTTTGCCATATGTGTTTAACAACTTCCTCTGCTCTGTTGAATCTAAGTTGAAATCTTAACGGGTTTGTAACTGTGCACTGTGTTAGATAATGTTCCAGTGGTCTGTCGGGCATTTCTCCACAGTGTTGATATTTCCTCTCATCTTCCGGAACCTGTAAGCCTATTTCCCATGCACATGGGTATCCAAGCCTGATGCGATGTAAGTGCACTTCTGTTGTTCTACTGCCCCCTTTCATCAAACTAAGTGGTTCGTAGTTGGTTGAATTCTTGTACCAACCCGCAGATCCTGATGTTGCAACTGCTGTGTTGTGGTCACTGTACATCTTTTGCATTGCTCTGTGTCGAATTACTTTCTTCATCTGGGATAGACTCTGTGGTATGTAAATGTCTACATTTCTCCTCTTAGTAGCAAGTTTTGCAGCTTCGTCTGCAATGTCATTTCCTATTAGTCCCACATGACTTGGCACCCAGTTGATAAGTACCCGTCGGCCTTGTCGTTTGAGTGTGTGCACGAATGATAAGACATTTGTGATCAGATGGATGTTATCACATATGTGTTCTTGTTGCAAGGTCTCAATGGCGGTTCTCGAATCTGTATGTATGATAACATGTTGTCGGTGTTCAGCAAGAGCATGTTCCAAAGCCTTTTGAATGGCTAGCATCTCTGTTTGTAAAGTCGAACACCCATTTGAGAGCCTCCAACTATTTACAGAGTTTCCTGCTTTAACTGCAGCTCCGGTTTCTTGTCCCTGCTGGTCTACTGATCCATCTATGAAGTAAGTGAAGCTGTCGGATGCCATGTTTGCTTCTATATGCATCTGTGCAATGTTACGTAGCAGATGAGGATTTGTCCGGTTCTTCTTTCCTTCAAGAGCCATAATCTTAAAGTCTGCTGGCAGAGATTCCCAAGGGGCTTGTATAACAAAGTCTGCATGTATTTCGTCGACACCCCTCTCAGTGACCGTGTTTGCCATATCGAATGTATCGATGGTGTTTATCGCACAATGGGTCCACCTGTTGCCATTGGAGGCTCTTCTGTCCAGAGTTAGCGCTCCAGTGATTATATCTTTAAGTGAACTGATTCTAGGTCTAGTCAATATCTTGGTCAGCATGCATGCAGCAATCCCTTTAACCCTTATTTCAATCGACGTTAGCTTTGTTTCTAGTCTTTGGTTCAGTATTTTAGTCCATCTGGGAGCTCCTGTTATGATTCGCAATGCATCATTTTGAAGAACCTCAACGTTTGCCCACTGACCAGGAGAAAGAGTGAGTAAGGCAGGCGCTGCATAATCAACTAGGGAACGAACGGCATGTATGTAAAACATTCTCAACACTGTGTCCCGCTCCTAGACGGGGCCCTGTGATTGCTCTCATTATATTTATTCGTGATTTTGCTTTCTCCTTTAGATATTGAATTTGCTTATTGAATGTCATTTTAAAATCAATCCACACTCCGAGATATCGATAATGTGTAACCCACTGAAGGTCAATGTCTTGAACACTATCAACTGGCTGGTCAACAGTAGCCATAAGATACAGCTTACGCCATCTGTTGACATCAAATTACACTTATAACAAATTACCCTGCAAAATACAACTAACGCCATCTCTTTTTTTTCCAACGCACTATAAATAGCCAAACAGCAACCCATAAGGCGGGTTGTTGTGCTCGGGTAGGAGGTTCCAAGCTCCGCCCACAGATGGTATAGGGTGCATAATAAATGGCATATCATTGGTAGATATTCTTTGTTGACATTCACCCAACAGCCAATCACAGGAAGGGATCAGCTAAAGGCTCCATCCACTTAATAAATCATCTTTATTCAGCACACCATTCTTGCTTATGACATTCTGCTTCAACTTTAATCTACCTAAAAAGTGAAATGTTAAGTATTTAAAAGTATTAATATAGTGATAATTAAATACTGCAGGATGTAACGAGTGTTACAGAAACATGGGCTGGCTACCTAACTTGTGACGTCATCAGTGGGAGTTTCCTCACACAAATAATATCGGCGATACAATATGCCTCCGTCCTCATATTGGTCTACATTATTCAGTTAGATGGAAATTTCTGTCTTGTATAAAACAGAAATTGTTATTCTTTTGTACAACACCAAGGTTATTGAGCAAAAGGACGTATTTCTTATTTTGCATTTTATTCATATAAGCGTTGGCATTCCCCGCAACAGCCAATCACAGGAAGGTATTTGTTGGAAACTGTCTTCAACAAGTTGATTCCTAATGAACTCTAACAATAAATTCGTTTAATAAACGAGTATTTAGGGTCAAGCTACAGATGAACATTATAGGATAACGGTGTTTTAGCTTGCAGCTTCGTTAGACAGAATCCCTGGTCATAATTTTAAAAATAAAGAACTAGAAAGCGTATTTTATTGCTAACTTTTCGAGAAATAAATCCCAGTCTCATATTTTCGAACATTTATGCATCGATTTTTTGGCTTAAGTTCTTATCATAATCCCTTTTGCAATCTCAACACCATCTGGCTCGTATCTTGTAACTATCTTCGTTACTTAGCCTCAAAACCTTACATTTGTCTTACATATCCTCAACAGTAGATAAAAAAAAGTAATTGCAGAATTCTAGTTACCTAATACCAGCATGGTATAAAACCTTATTATAAGCTACCAGACGTATAGATCAGTGTTGAAAGTAATAATAATACATTATTATTAATGTAATAATATTATTAAAATAATAATAATACAGCTGATGCCATCTGTCGGCAAAAGAGAACACTATCAACTTTTTTTTTTCTTTTTTTTTGCAGGGATAATCCTGCGCGGGCCCTAAGCCTCTGGCTGGCCCACTAAGTGTTGCTTGTTTCTGTTTTACTTGGGCGGAGTATGAGTATTTATGACTCGTATGGTCGCTTCAGTAAGATTTTGCCATATGTGTTTAACAACTTCCTCTGCTCTGTTGAATCTAAGTTGAAATCTTAACGGGTTTGTAACTGTGCACTGTGTTAGATAATGTTCCAGTGGTCTGTCGGGCATTTCTCCACAGTGTTGATATTTCCTCTCATCTTCCGGAACCTGTAAGCCTATTTCCCATGCACATGGGTATCCAAGCCTGATGCGATGTAAGTGCACTTCTGTTGTTCTACTGCCCCCTTTCATCAAACTAAGTGGTTCGTAGTTGGTTGAATTCTTGTACCAACCCGCAGATCCTGATGTTGCAACTGCTGTGTTGTGGTCACTGTACATCTTTTGCATTGCTCTGTGTCGAATTACTTTCTTCATCTGGGATAGACTCTGTGGTATGTAAATGTCTACATTTCTCCTCTTAGTAGCAAGTTTTGCAGCTTCGTCTGCAATGTCATTTCCTATTAGTCCCACATGACTTGGCACCCAGTTGATAAGTACCCGTCGGCCTTGTCGTTTGAGTGTGTGCATGAATGATAAGACATTTGTGATCAGATGGATGTTATCACATATGTGTTCTTGTTGCAAGGTCTCAATGGCGGTTCTCGAATCTGTATGTATGATAACATGTTGTCGGTGTTCAGCAAGAGCATGTTCCAAAGCCTTTTGAATGGCTAGCATCTCTGTTTGTAAAGTCGAACACCCATTTGAGAGCCTCCAACTATTTACAGAGTTTCCTGCTTTAACTGCAGCTCCGGTTTCTTGTCCCTGCTGGTCTACTGATCCATCTGTGAAGTAAGTGAAGCTGTCGGATGCCATGTTTTCTTCTATATGCATCTGTGCAATGTTACGTAGCAGATGAGGATTTGTCCGGTTCTTCTTTCCTTCAAGAGCCATAATCTTAAAGTCTGCTGGCAGAGATTCCCAAGGGGCTTGTATAACAAAGTCTGCATGTATTTCGTCGACACCCCTCTCAGTGACCGTGTTTGCCATATCGAATGTATCGATGGTGTTTATCGCACAATGGGTCCACCTGTTGCCATTGGAGGCTCTTCTGTCCAGAGTTAGCGCTCCAGTGATTATATCTTTAAGTGAACTGATTCTAGGTCTAGTCAATATCTTGGTCAGCATGCATGCAGCAATCCCTTTAACCCTTATTTCAATCGACGTTAGCTTTGTTTCTAGTCTTAGGTTCAGTATTTTAGTCCATCTGGGAGCTCCTGTTATGATTCGCAATGCATCATTTTGAAGAACCTCAACGTTTGCCCACTGACCAGGAGAAAGAGTGAGTAAGGCAGGCGCTGCATAATCAACTAGGGAACGAACGGCGTGTATGTAAAACATTCTCAACACTGTGTCCCGCTCCTAGACGGGGCCCTGTGATTGCTCTCATTATATTTATTCGTGATTTTGCTTTCTCCTTTAGATATTGAATTTGCTTATTGAATGTCATTTTAAAATCAATCCACACTCCGAGATATCGATAATGTGTAACCCACTGAAGGTCAATGTCTTGAACACTATCAACTGGCTGGTCAACAGTAGCCATAAGATACAGCTTACGCCATCTGTTGACATCAAATTACACTTATAACAAATTACCCTGCAAAATACAACTAACGCCATCTCTTTTTTTTCCAACGCACTATAAATAGCCAAACAGCAACCCATAAGGCGGGTTGTTGTGCTCGGGTAGGAGGTTCCAAGCTCCGCCCACAGATGGTATAGGGTGCATAATAAATGGCATATCATTGGTGGATATTCTTTGTTGACATTCACCCAACAGCCAATCACAGGAAGGGATCAGCTAAAGGCTCCATTCACTTAATAAATCATCTTTATTCAGCACACCATTCTTGCTTATGACATTCTGCTTCAACTTTAATCTACCTAAAAAGTGAAATGTTAAGTATTTAAAAATATTAATATAGTGATAATTAAATACTGCAGGATGTAACGAGTGTTACAGAAACATGGGCTGGCTACCTAACTTGTGACGTCATCAGAGGGTGTTGCCTCACACAAATAATATCGGCGATACAATGCCTCCGTCCTCTTATTGGTCTACATTATTCAGTTAGATGGAAATTTCTGTCTTGTATAAAACAGAAATTGTTATTCTTTTGTACAACACCAAGGTTATTGAGCAAAAGGACGTATTTCTTATTTTGCATTTTATTCATATAAGCGTTGGCATTCCCCGCAACAGCCAATCACAGGAAGGTATTTGTTGGAAATTGTCTTCAACAAGTTGATTCCTAATGAACTCTAACAATAAATTCGTTTAATAAACGAGTATTTAGGGTCAAGCTACAGATGAACATTATAGGATAACGGTGTTTTAGCTTGCAGCTTCGTTAGACAGAATCCCTGGTCATAATTTTAAAAATAAAGAACTAGAAAGCGTATTTTATTGCTAACTTTTCGAGAAATAAATCCCAGTCTCATATTTTCGAATATTTATGCATCGATTTTTTGGCTTAAGTTCTTATCATAATCCCTTTTGCAATCTCAACACCATCTGGCTCGTATCTTGTAACTATCTTCGTTACTTAGCCTCAAAACCTTACATTTGTCTTACATATCCTCAACAGTAGATAAAAAAAAGTAATTGCAGAATTCTAGTTACCTAATACCAGCATGGTATTAGGTAACTACCAGGCTACGAGGGGCCTCGTAGCCTGGTGGATAGCGCGCAGGACTCGTAATCCTGTGGCGCGGGTTCGATTCCCGCACGAGGCAGAAACAAATGGGCAATGTTTCTTTCACCCTGAATGCCCCTGTTACCTAGCAGTAAATAGGTACCTGGGAGTTAGTCAGCTGTCACGGGCTGCTTCCTGGGGGTGGAGGCCTGGTCGAGGACCGGGCCGCGGGGACACTAAAGCCCCGAAATCATCTCAAGATAACCTCAAGATATGGTATAAAACCTTATTATAAGCTACCAGACGTATAGATCAGTGTTGAAAGTAATAATAATACATTATTATTAATGTAATAATATTATTAAAATAATAATAATACAGCTGATGCCATCTGTCGGCAAAAGAGAACACTATCAACTTTTTTTTTTTTCTTTTTTTTTTGCAGGGATAATCCTGCGCGGGCCCTAAGCCTCTGGCTGGCCCACTAAGTGTTGCTTGTTTCTGTTTTACTTGGGCGGAGTATGAGTATTTATGACTCGTATGGTCGCTTCAGTAAGATTTTGCCATATGTGTTTAACAACTTCCTCTGCTCTGTTGAATCTAAGTTGAAATCTTAACGGGTTTGTAACTGTGCACTGTGTTAGATAATGTTCCAGTGGTCTGTCGGGCATTTCTCCAGTGTTGATATTTCCTCTCATCTTCCGGAACCTGTAAGCCTATTTCCCATGCACATGGGTATCCAAGCCTGATGCGATGTAAGTGCACTTCTGTTGTTCTACTGCCCCCTTTCATCAAACTAAGTGGTTCGTAGTTGGTTGAATTCTTGTACCAACCCGCAGATCCTGATGTTGCAACTGCTGTGTTGTGGTCACTGTACATCTTTTGCATTGCTCTGTGTCGAATTACTTTCTTCATCTGGGATAGACTCTGTGGTATGTAAATGTCTACATTTCTCCTCTTAGTAGCAAGTTTTGCAGCTTCGTCTGCAATGTCATTTCCTATTAGTCCCACATGACTTGGCACCCAGTTGATAAGTACCTGTCGGCCTTGTCGTTTGAGTGTGTGCATGAATGATAAGACATTTGTGATCAGATGGATGTTATCACATATGTGTTCTTGTTGCAAGGTCTCAATGGCGGTTCTCGAATCTGTATGTATGATAACATGTTGTCGGTGTTCAGCAAGAGCATGTTCCAAAGCCTTTTGAATGGCTAGCATCTCTGTTTGTAAAGTCGAACACCCATTTGAGAGCCTCCAACTATTTACAGAGTTTCCTGCTTTAACTGCAGCTCCGGTTTCTTGTCCCTGCTGGTCTACTGATCCATCTGTGAAGTAAGTGAAGCTATCGGATGCCATGTTTGCTTCTATATGCATCTGTGCAATGTTACGTAGCAGATGAGGATTTGTCCGGTTCTTCTTTCCTTCAAGAGCCATAATCTTAAAGTCTGCTGGCAGAGATTCCCAAGGGGCTTGTATAACAAAGTCTGCATGTATTTCGTCGACACCCCTCTCAGTGACCGTGTTTGCCATATCGAATGTATCGATGGTGTTTATCGCACAATGGGTCCACCTGTTGTCATTGGAGGCTCTTCTGTCCAGAGTTAGCGCTCCAGTGATTATATCTTTAAGTGAACTGATTCTAGGTCTAGTCAATATCTTGGTCAGCATGCATGCAGCAATCCCTTTAACCCTTATTTCAATCGACGTTAGCTTTGTTTCTAGTCTTAGGTTCAGTATTTTAGTCCATCTGGGAGCTCCTGTTATGATTCGCAATGCATCATTTTGAAGAACCTCAACGTTTGCCCACTGACCAGGAGAAAGAGTGAGTAAGGCAGGCGCTGCATAATCAACTAGGGAACGAACGGCGTGTATGTAAAACATTCTCAACACTGTGTCCCGCTCCTAGACGGGGCCCTGTGATTGCTCTCATTATATTTATTCGTGATTTTGCTTTCTCCTTTAGATATTGAATTTGCTAATTGAATGTCATTTTAAAATCAATCCACACTCCGAGATATCGATAATGTGTAACCCACTGAAGGTCAATGTCTTGAACACTATCAACTGGCTGGTCAACAGTAGCCATAAGATACAGCTTACGCCATCTGTTGACATCAAATTACACTTATAACAAATTACCCTGCAAAATACAACTAACGCCATCTTTTTTTTTTTCCAACGCACTATAAATAGCCAAACAGCAACCCATAAGGCGGGTTGTTGTGCTCGGGTAGGAGGTTCCAAGCTCCGCCCACAGATGGTATAGGGTGCATAATAAATGGCATATCATTGGTAGATATTCTTTGTTGACATTCACCCAACAGCCAATCACAGGAAGGGATCAGCTAAAGGCTCCATCCACTTAATAAATCATCTTTATTCAGCACACCATTCTTGCTTATGACATTCTGCTTCAACTTTAATCTACCTAAAAAGTGAAATGTTAAGTATTTAAAAGTATTAATATAGTGATAATTAAATACTGCAGGATGTAACGAGTGTTACAGAAACATGGGCTGGCTACCTAACTTGTGACGTCATCAGTGGGAGTTTCCTCACACAAATAATATCGGCGATACAATATGCCTCCGTCCTCTTATTGGTCTACATTATTCAGTTAGATGGAAATTTCTGTCTTGTATAAAACAGAAATTGTTATTCTTTTGTACAACACCAAGGTTATTGAGCAAAAGAACGTATTTCTTATTTTGCATTTTATTCATATAAGCGTTGGCATTCCCCGCAACAGCCAATCACAGGAAGGTATTTGTTGGAAACTGTCTTCAACAAGTTGATTCCTAATGAACTCTAACAATAAATTCGTTTAATAAACGAGTATTTAGGGTCAAGCTACAGATGAACATTATAGGATAACGGTGTTTTAGCTTGCAGCTTCGTTAGACAGAATCCCTGGTCATAATTTTAAAAATAAAGAACTAGAAAGCGTATTTTATTGCTAACTTTTCGAGAAATAAATCCCAGTCTCATATTTTCGAACATTTATGCATCGATTTTTTGGCTTAAGTTCTTATCATAATCCCTTTTGCAATCTCAACACCATCTGGCTCGTATCTTGTAACTATCTTCGTTACTTAGCCTCAAAACCTTACATTTGTCTTACATATCCTCAACAGTAGATAAAAAAAAGTAATTGCAGAATTCTAGTTACCTAATACCAGCATGGTATAAAACCTTATTATAAGCTACCAGACGTATAGATCAGTGTTGAAAGTAATAATAATACATTATTATTAATGTAATAATATTATTAAAATAATAATAATACAGCTGATGCCATCTGTCGGCAAAAGAGAACACTATCAACTTTTTTTTTTTCTTTTTTTTTGCAGGGATAATCCTGCGCGGGCCCTAAGCCTCTGGCTGGCCCACTAAGTGTTGCTTGTTTCTGTTTTACTTGGGCGGAGTATGAGTATTTATGACTCGTATGGTCGCTTCAGTAAGATTTTGCCATATGTGTTTAACAACTTCCTCTGCTCTGTTGAATCTAAGTTGAAATCTTAACGGGTTTGTAACTGTGCACTGTGTTAGATAATGTTCCAGTGGTCTGTCGGGCATTTCTCCACAGTGTTGATATTTCCTCTCATCTTCCGGAACCTGTAAGCCTATTTCCCATGCACATGGGTATCCAAGCCTGATGCGATGTAAGTGCACTTCTGTTGTTCTACTGCCCCCTTTCATCAAACTAAGTGGTTCGTAGTTGGTTGAATTCTTGTACCAACCCGCAGATCCTGATGTTGCAACTGCTGTGTTGTGGTCACTGTACATCTTTTGCATTGCTCTGTGTCGAATTACTTTCTTCATCTGGGATAGACTCTGTGGTATGTAAATGTCTACATTTCTCCTCTTAGTAGCAAGTTTTGCAGCTTCGTCTGCAATGTCATTTCCTATTAGTCCCACATGACTTGGCACCCAGTTGATAAGTACCCGTCGGCCTTGTCGTTTGAGTGTGTGCATGAATGATAAGACATTTGTGATCAGATGGATGTTATCACATATGTGTTCTTGTTGCAAGGTCTCAATGGCGGTTCTCGAATCTGTATGTATTATAACATGTTGTCGGTGTTCAGCAAGAGCATGTTCCAAAGCCTTTTGAATGGCTAGCATCTCTGTTTGCAAAGTCGAACACCCATTTGAGAGCCTCCAACTATTTACAGAGTTTCCTGCTTTAACTGCAGCTCCGGTTTCTTGTCCCTGCTGGTCTACTGATCCATCTGTGAAGTAAGTGAAGCTGTCAGATGCCATGTTTGCTTCTATATGCATCTGTGCAATGTTACGTAGCAGATGAGGATTTGTCCGGTTCTTCTTTCCTTCAAGAGCCATAATCTTAAAGTCTGCTGGCAGAGATTCCCAAGGGGCTTGTATAACAAAGTCTGCATGTATTTCGTCGACACCCCTCTCAGTGACCGTGTTTGCCATATCGAATGTATCGATGGTGTTTATCGCACAATGGGTCCACCTGTTGCCATTGGAGGCTCTTCTGTCCAGAGTTAGCGCTCCAGTGATTATATCTTTAAGTGAACTGATTCTAGGTCTAGTCAATATCTTGGTCAGCATGCATGCAGCAATCCCTTTAACCCTTATTTCAATCGACGTTAGCTTTGTTTCTAGTCTTAGGTTCAGTATTTTAGTCCATCTGGGAGCTCCTGTTATGATTCGCAATGCATCATTTTGAAGAACCTCAACGTTTGCCCACTGACCAGGAGAAAGAGTGAGTAAGGCAGGCGCTGCATAATCAACTAGGGAACGAACGGCGTGTATGTAAAACATTCTCAACACTGTGTCCCGCTCCTAGACGGGGCCCTGTGATTGCTCTCATTATATTTATTCGTGATTTTGCTTTCTCCTTTAGATATTGAATTTGCTTATTGAATGTCATTTTAAAATCAATCCACACTCCGAGATATCGATAATGTGTAACCCACTGAAGGTCAATGTCTTGAACACTATCAACTGGCTGGTCAACAGTAGCCATAAGATACAGCTTACGCCATCTGTTGACATCAAATTACACTTATAACAAATTACCCTGCAAAATACAACTAACGCCATCTTTTTTTTTCCAACGCACTATAAATAGCCAAACAGCAACCCATAAGGCGGGTTGTTGTGCTCGGGTAGGAGGTTCCAAGCTCCGCCCACAGATGGTATAGGGTGCATAATAAATGGCATATCATTGGTAGATATTCTTTGTTGACATTCACCCAACAGCCAATCACAGGAAGGGATCAGCTAAAGGCTCCATCCACTTAATAAATCATCTTTATTCAGCACACCATTCTTGCTTATGACATTCTGCTTCAACTTTAATCTACCTAAAAAGTGAAATGTTAAGTATTTAAAAGTATTAATATAGTGATAATTAAATACTGCAGGATGTAACGAGTGTTACAGAAACATGGGCTGGCTACCTGACTTGTGACGTCATCAGAGGGTGTTGCCTCACACAAATAATATCGGCGATACAATATGCCTCCGTCCTCTTATTGGTCTACATTATTCAGTTAGATGGAAATTTCTGTCTTGTATAAAACAGAAATTGTTATTCTTTTGTACAACACCAAGGTTATTGAGCAAAAGGACGTATTTCTTATTTTGCATTTTATTCATATAAGCGTTGGCATTCCCCGCAACAGCCAATCACAGGAAGGTATTTGTTGGAAATTGTCTTCAACAAGTTGATTCCTAATGAACTCTAACAATAAATTCGTTTAATAAACGAGTATTTAGGGTCAAGCTACAGATGAACATTATAGGATAACGGTGTTTTAGCTTGCAGCTTCGTTAGACAGAATCCCTGGTCTTAATTTTAAAAATAAAGAACTAGAAAGCGTATTTTATTGCTAACTTTTCGAGAAATAAATCCCAGTCTCATATTTTCGAACATTTATGCATCGATTTTTTGGCTTAAGTTCTTATCATAATCCCTTTTGCAATCTCAACACCATCTGGCTCGTATCTTGTAACTATCTTCGTTACTTAGCCTCAAAACCTTACATTTGTCTTACATATCCTCAACAGTAGATAAAAAAAGTAATTGCAGAATTCTAGTTACCTATACCAGCATGGTATAAAACCTTATTATAGGCTACCAGACGTATAGATCAGTGTTGAAAGTAATAATAATACATTATTATTAATGTAATAATATTATTAAAATAATAATAATACAGCTGATGCCATCTGTCGGCAGAAGAGAACACTATCAACTAAATACAACTAACGCCATCTGTTGCTTTTCCAACGCACTATAAATAGCCAAACAGCAACCCATAAGGCGGGTTGTTGTGCTCGGGTAGGAGGTTCCAAGCTCCGCCCACAGATGGTATGGGGTGCATAATAAATAAAATGGTGGCATATCATTGGTAGAAACTCTTTGTTGACATTCACGCAACAGCCAATCACAGGAAGGGATCAGCTATAGGTGCCATCCACTTAGTAAATCATCTTAGTTCAGCCCACCAGTCATGCTTATGGAATTCTGCTTTAACTTTAATTTACCCAAAAAAGTGAAGTGTTAATAAAGTGATAATTAAATATTGCAGGATATAACAGATGTTATATAAAAATGGGCTGGCTACCTAACTTGTGACGTTATTATTGGGGGTTGCCTTGACACAAATAATGATACACGTAGGGCGTTCACCGATTCTAACATTGCTGTACAGCATAACTATATGCTGTACGCAATGTTAAATGGGATTCTTGTACTGTTATATGTCTATTTGTACTCACTGAATTTGTGCGCCCCTTGAGGGACTTGAAGTAGAGGGGGGTAGAAGGACTTGAAGTAGAGGGGGGTAGAAATAGCCTAAGCTACTCTATCCCTTTGAGATGTATTTATTGCTTATCTCAATAAACATACTTGAACTTGATCCCCCTCCACCGCCTCTACACAGGTTTTTACCTATCAGTGACTACGGGGAAACGAGGTCTAGCTCTTCATTCCCCACCTTTCACCTTCATTCAGAGGTTCTTGTGGCCAAGTGGTCAGCGCTCGCGATTTCGAAATCAACCAAACCTCTTATAGGGAGTTTTTAATTGTTTTCCTGGGTGGGGGCGGCATGATCCACTCTTGTAAAAGCGAAACAGAAAACTACCTTTGCCTGGAGTGCAAAGGTAGTTTTCTCCAGGCAAAGGTAGTTTTCTGTTTCGCTTCTAGTGGGGTAGGGTTGTCACCTCTCCCTTGAGTGACAATGAAGCCCAGCACAAGGTTCTTATATCCAATTGAGGCACACAGCACCGCTCCTGTGCCAGGTAAGTCAACCACGGGCTCACCATAGCCCGTGCTACTTGGAACTTGTTCCGAGTAGCTTTATCTATAACAACAACTTATATCTTTAAGGTGGAGGAGGGGGGGGGGAAGCAATTATTATTATAATTGAAAAATGTATCTCCTCCCCTCCCCCCTCTTCCGTCTGATATAGGCTTCGTTGGGAGCAAGAAAAAAGTAAAGGGCGCGGTCACCCATCCATGTGGTGGCCAGAACCAATGTGCTTGACCTATGTGACGCTCACATAATTTATAATATCTTACATTATACTAATACTGAACTTTATTTGCAAAAAGGTACAATGGGTTGGCGAGATTATATAAGATTAGTATTTTCACATTCATGCAAAACCACTAACATGCATAACGTTTGAGACATTATGAAATGTATACATGTAATGTTTTGCTTTAATTAAGCCTATCTTTATATTTAAAATTAGTCATACAATGCAAAAAAAATGCTTATATTTGTTTGAACTGGGTGGTAGAGCAACGGTCTTGCTTCATGCAGGTCGGCGCTCAATCCCCGACTGTCCAAGTGGCTTGGAGTCATTCCTTCCCTCCGTCCCATCCCAAATCCTTATCCTGATCCCTTCAAAGTGCTATATAGTCGTAAAGGCTTGTTGCTTTCCCCCTGATAATGCCATCCCCCTACCCAGACACTGATTCAGAAAATGCAGTATTGCTTGCAATTAGGCTCATATTTGTAGACAGTTAATGGTACCGCGTTAACTTTGGCATATTTGCCCTTTATAGTAACTATTTGGTGTAATGTACCAATATGTTATGATAGACCACAAGGAAATTGACTTTTGTATTACTGAATTTAGACAAACCAGAAACTGTTTAAACGACAACCAAAACTCTCCCCAACAATCCTAGGCAAACATGAACTGAGACAGAAGTTTGAAAAAGAGGCAGTCTTGTAGGAAAATGAAGGAGGCGAGAGAACAGGCTCTTCCTGAAGTGCAGTAGCCTATCACAAGCCCAAGTTGGGATGTTGCAGGGCCTGCCCCAAATTGGGATGTTGCAGGGACTGCCCAAGTTGGGATGTTGCAGGGACTGCCCCAAATTGGGATGTTGCAGGGACTGTACAAGTTGGGATGTTGCAGGGACTGCACGAGGGACCAAAGGAAGTAATAATATAATGATCCAGTAGACAGGACTCTGGTTTCAACATAGAATACAAACTATAGGTAAGGGGACAAACGAAGGGCACTAGAGCAGAGGCATAATTCAATATGATGCACAGCGTCGAGACGACAAAGGGTCTAGAGAGAAGCAGAGGGATAGATAAGGACAGCCATAATAGAGTTTAGACAACACAAATGAGAAGTGCAAATAGAAAGCTGTACACTTCCTGTGTACAGCTAGAGAAGACAATGCAAAAAATAAGTAGAGAAGACTAGTAAGATAAGGGCCTTGGAACATTCAACTTGGAAGGAAGACATTTGGCAACCGAAACAAATGGGTATCAAAGACAACTCCAAGAGTTTAGGATTATTCTTATAAAAAAGTATTTCTATAGAGCAACAATGTAGGACGAGGAACGACATGCCTCAGAGATAAAAGTCAATAGTAAAAGCCTTAGTTGGGGAAGAACTTTAACCCATGATTGGTTGTCCAGATCGATACATTATCAACCGCAATTTGGCGCTCGCATTTTAGAAGAGAGAAGTCGTCATTGCAAGAGTAGACTGAGCTCATCAACATGAATGGTCAATTAAAGGTTATGGAGGGAGGGAGGAAGATCAGTTAGGGCAACCAGGAAAAAAGATGTACTATGAACATTGCTTTAGGGAACACCTTCATATTATTTTAAAGTCAGAAAGCCATACCCAACGTTACTTTAAATGGAATGAATCTTCAACTTAAGTAGAGGAGGGTTGGGAGGAGATCATCATTCCGAATCAAGAGCAATAATTAGGGGTACAAAGGAATAACTGTAGTGACCATGATGAGCATCAAGCATCAGCTCTTGGAAACCTATATAAAGTAGTGAAAGCAGAAATCAAAAGCAGTAGTTCATTAAAATTGCCATAAAAAAAGCATGCAAATTCCATTCACGGGAAGACAATACTGTATATATGTATCAATGGCTTCCTTTATTTGGTGGCAACTGTTAGGTCATTGGAGGCAACACCATTGTGACTGGGGACACTACAAAAATATATTTTACCTGCTAAAGACAAGATACAACCAATGACTAATTTCCATTACCATGGCACGAGACAAGTTAAAAAAAAGAGAGACTTGCAAAGACATTAAAAACAAACATTCTGGAGTAGTCAACATAATTAATTTCATATTTCAGGGTACTGTATACAAATATCACAAAGCATTGCGTGTTTTATTTTTAAACTCCTACAAATATCATTAACCTCCATGCACAAGGGGGGGAAGAGAAAGAAAGAAAGAGAGAGAAAGAGAAAAAGGAGAAAGAGAAAAGGAGAAAGAGAAAAAGGAGAGAGGAGGGGGGAGAAGGGAGAAAGGAGAAAAAGAGAGAGAGAGAGAGAGAAATAGGTAGTTTGAGATCATAGGATAGTTTTGGTCTCTCCTTCCCTTAGACCAGACAAAGAACTTCACAAGTGTTGCACTTACCCTTCCAGGAACACTGAAGTATCCAAGCTAACTTTGCCATGTCAAAGTACTGGACATTAGGGGAGGCTGTAGTTGAAGAAACTGCATTACAATGAAAAACAACAGTTTAAGAACTACCTAAGTGTGTACCTCTAATTCAAGTAGTGACAAAATTAACAACTTCTCTAAACTGCATCCATTGCCATCATCTCATGAATTCTTCAGCCACCTTGTGGAATAGAACACCATTGTTTCTCTCAAACACAATTCAGTAACCATTTGGAGAGCTAGATCCTTAATCTCTCTCATTCATAATTGTGCACTGTTCAGTGGTTAACACAGTCCAAGTGATTTACCTTTTATTTTTAATGCTATAAAATTACAATAACAAATTTTGAATATGCTGTTTAGATATTATCAATGTTAATAAAACATATGCGTGTCACTAGAAGGAAAGCTAAACAAAAACCAATTGCTACATTAAATAATGAAAATAACAGCACGGTAGAGGATAAGAACCAACATAATACAGGAAATATATATTTATTTATTTATTGATATATACAGATTTGGTGACAAGATTCTAAAATACAATTTTATATCTCGTAACATACTCTTGGCCTTCCCCTAGTGGGTCTAAGTGAAAAGACTAGGCTACAGCAACCAGGGTTCTTAATTCTTGAAACTTTCAAAATCCTAAATGTTTTTTGAGTTTTAAAATACTAAAAATCCTGACAGCACCTAGACTTAAGACTGTGAGGCTAATTTTCACCGATAGCCAGGCAAATAAAGTCTCCATTTAGGTTACCTAGTCAATTCTGACAGAGGATTTGAGGTGAAAGACATTTGGAGCCTCTTTTGAGAGGTACACGAATCTGATACAAGTTTTCTGTTGGAATGTTAAGATTTTTAAAGATCATTCAATGGCACATACAATAAAAAAAAAATGGCTACTAATAATATAGGTTTAACTCTGAGGTACCGACTGTGTATCCAGTCAGTATCTTTGGCACTAGCTTTTTTTTTTCCTATTGCACAGAGAGTTTATGTGCACAGTTGTTGCAAATTGTCATGTTCATATATTGTCACAGTCTTTGAGAAACATGGATGTACAATTGGTAAATTATTATATTATCAACAATGTTAAAACAATGAAACAATGTAGCTGTTTTACAGTGGGATGTTTACATTTTAACAGTGATGTGTCAAAACTACACTAAGGAAGTGTGCAGTAGTTATGGCTAGTAAGTACAGTGTATGGGATGAAGCTTGTCAAAATCCACTACATAAATATGACCTAGATAATGAAAAAAAAAAAGAAAAAAAAAGTTTCTTACCATCATATATAATTCCAACATTTGTACAGTACACATTTGCGACATGATCTGTCTGCAAGACCATCTCACTGACGCTACCTCAATATATTTAGTCCAGTTGCCAGTACTGTCAAAGTGTGATAGTTCGTGCAGTGCTAATGCAGAGCATCTTGCAGATGACCATGCCATCTAATTCTGAGCAAAATGAAGTTCATGCAAGAGGTAACATACAAATGAGAGAGAAACTCAATTCATTTAACGATCCATCAGCTACAACACTCTCAAATCACCACTTCATCTGCTTGCCAGTTTGTGAATTGGTTAATAAAAGCCTCAGCTGCTTAAAAGTAGATCCCAAGAGACTGAAATGATACTGTTCACCCTCTATATAGGTGTCATGCAAAGCTGCTGTATATCTCTGCCTAAATGTTACCGATATTACGGCCCTATGATATGAGGAGGTCCAGATGTCCCATCGACTGGTCTGAGAGTGTCGCTTGACAACTGGAAGCAACGAGTCCCGCCACACTGGATGACACCTGTGCCAGAGCTGCCCATGAGGAGACTGTGGATAAATATCTGGAAAATATGAAATCATGATTATCCAAAAGCATCTTGACAAGACGATACAAATTATACACAATAAAATAATGCCCATTCCTTTTCTAATACAGTAATTACTAATTACATAATTAGTATACAGTACTTTTTATGTAAACTTCCCAATTATAAATAAAGTTTTGGAGCGAGTGACTGACATTGTCCTCCAGCTATATACTGCATTGGTCAAATGCCCATGTGTGAATATGCTGTCATATTGCCACCTACCTCGCATACCCAATTAGAAATTTTCTTGGATTCTAGCTCACCATATACAGTACATGTCTTTACTGTTGCACCTTCATGAACATTACCAACTTTTGTGTTGTCATTCTGTGTTCACAAAAAGTGTATCTCCATATTTATTGGCATCAACAGAATTTTAAACGTGTTTGAAGTCGTGAACTTTTAAAGTGTAATAAGCAATAACCACCAAATGAGATATAACGTGAACATGAAAAGATATAATGGAGCTTCTTTACTCTTGCCACAAAACACCAATACCAATCAGTTGATAATATAGACATTGCATTTACATTGCATACATACTGTATATACATTGCATTTACAGGCAGTCATATGTTTTCTCGACAAAACCACTTGACAATAACTATACATGTATGATTAAACAAAAATTTTTAGTTCCCACAAAAGATCCTTGTAACTTTGAGGCAATTTATATGCCAGAAAATGTGACATTGGGAGCAATGTAACAAACACTTCAAGTTAAAATACCTTTGAGCTGTGTTAAGTATTATTTATGAAGGTTGCTGAAGAACACCAAGCGAGATTTTCCCTCTTGTTTTGCGAAGCAAATCAATGACCGATTCAGAGTCCCAACCAACAACATCAACATTGTTAACCTGAAAACAAAAGTTTATTAAATCATTTATTCATTTACACACAATACATTACATAAATTGCTACCAAAATGTTTACATTATTACAAATCTGCTTCCTCAACAACTCTCCTCAAGCATTTCTCTAACATTTCATTACTCATAAATAAGAATAGTTATTCAACTTTTCAATATGTAACTTTGAACTTTCTGTAAAGTAAAAGCCACGGCTCAAGTAACTCACCTTCACTACTACATCTCCTATTCTTAGTCGACCATCTTTGGCAGCAACACTATCGGCATAGATTGCTGTGATAATCGTGTCGTCCCCCTGAGGTTGTAAGGAAAAGCCCAGGCGGCTGTTCCATCCTCTGTTGAGCTCGAGTGTCACTATCTGTAACATTAACAATGTTAATGCACAATGAGTCGCAAGAACATTAATTATCAGTGAACATCAAGGCAATATGATGATCAAACCCACATCCCTGGATTCTCCAGGCACTCTCACTACCACAGCGAGCTCAGAAGTATCTCCGAAATGCTTTCAAGCTAATGGTTCAGCCAGTAATAAGCAAGCCTTAAAGTCTGGGGGATGTGGGTTCGATCATACAGCCTCAATATTTTCTCAATGTAACATTTCTCCAAAGCTATTGGTATACCGATATACATTATAACAATCAAATACAGAAGTATTTTAACAAATTCCTTGGTGAATACACAATTGTCATTTCAATTAGTAAAGAACGGTAACAATGGGGTTAACACCCATCACCATGCATTTGAGATTTTTCTCAAACTACTGTGTGCATAATGTTCACCATTTTCCAACTCTTAAATTACTACAAACAACTACTAGTAGCCAAGTTTACAAAGAAAAATATACAATTGTCAAGTTAAACAAAAGTATCAACTACCTTTGGTTTTTGTGACTTTGGCGATTCCCTTGTACTAACATCTTCCTTCACAGACTCTTCTGTTGATGTGCTGTCATCTTCATCAGGTGTAAAGACAATGCCCTTCCACTTTAATAAGCCATTATTGGGAGGAGGCTCTTCACTGTCGTGGCCACTTATATTATGGTCTGATGTCGTATTGGTAAGTGTCAGGTCTTCATGTTGATGGAGAGCCCCTAGGTTGACACTGTGGTATCCCTGATGGAGGAGCGAGAATGCTGGGGTATCACTGTGAGCAGAAGTCAACTGGGGCGCTGAGTCTAGGGAGTCAGCCGAGGGATACTGAGCACCTAGGGGAGATGGAAATGACTGATCCACTTCATGAGGTGGTGTGAATTGTGTTTTGCGGGAACAACTGCGTCCATTACTTAAATCTAGAAAACTTGGTCTCTTGGGTCTGGACGACTCCGAGTTGGAAGGTGTGAATGAACAAGAGGATGCGGCAGAGGAGTTTCTTGAGCGAATAGTGGTGGAGGTGGAGTCATCCGTTTGACTATCACCAAATGGAGATGTTTCATGATCTGTTTCTCTAATGCTGTTGAGGGAAAGTTTACTTTCCAATGTTGGACTTTCTGGCAGAGATTCTTCTGTCTTCCTTACTAATGAATCCCATCCTGTCAGAAAAATATTAAGATAATTTGTTAGTCTTTGGAATGTATAGCATGATATTTGATGAAACAACTGGTTTTGGTAGTCATTTAACACTGTCTCAGGAATGTTAATGATTATACTGTATGCCATCTACAATAAATTGAATTTAAAGAAATCAATATTAAAAATTCTATAAATAATTGGCTACAAACTATGCCAAGGCTGAACCAATCTTCAATAGTGTAAACTAATTTAGTGACTATACTTGTTTGGAAAAAAATTTGACTCACTATCAATAACAACACTCTTGATATCTGGGCTGGGCGTCTTCTGTAGGCGACGTCTTCTAGGAGTTCCAGGAGAACTTGACGCACCAGTTAAATTTAAAGAACTACCAGGAGATTGTTTTCTCATTGCCAGGTCTGTCAGCATATCTCTTGCTTCTTTACGAAGAGCTTTTGGCTTTAAAACAACGTCTGGTTCTGTAGGTGAAGCTGGAGACACGGGAGTCTGCATAGCATCTCTATACAACCTAAGAGTAACAGTTTCTGGGCATGTACGCAAGAACGCTATTGCTTCTTCATGACTCAAGCTACACATGTTGGTGCTGTTAACTGAAATTATTTTATCCCCTGGCCGTAGTCTCCCATCAGAAATGGCAGGCTCTTTTACAAGAGAGCGTATTGTGTGTCCCAGGATGCTGTTATCTTGTTTGCGCAGAGTGAAGCCCAGTGATCCAGCTACTTTTGTTAGTTCCACCTCAAACTCCTGAAAGCACACAATTAAAGGATTAAATTATTGGAAGAATATTAAGGCACAAATGTATTGGTTCACCATGTTTTTTCCCATAATCAGGGACACTAAGTCTGCTAGGTTTATAGAGACCTCTCAGGCCAACTACTGAACTTTCCTAGGATGCATCCCACCGAGGAATTAAGTGAAGGGAAATGGCCCAAATGCTTCCGCTTTGCCACGTGATTCTAGCTCGGGACCCAGCTATAACCCATATGAACTCACCATTGTGTCATATTTACAATAATTATTAATACAATACTGTTGTACTTTAAATACTACTTTACCTATACAGTTCTGTTTAATGGTCAATATGAAACTCCTTTGATAATCAGTTGGTTAATCACCAAATCCAAACACTATTCTTTAACTTAATTCTTTACTTTGGCCACAACTAAATTTAACCAAAAACTTTTAAGGTTCTAATTTTTGTGTTGGTCTTCTATGAGCAGATTTATTAGTTTAAAAAATGTTAGAAAAAATATGTGTGGCCATCTGCCTATGAATAAAGTTAGCAAATATCAAAAGAAGGCACCAAGCTACCTATGATTACAGCAAGAGGTCACATGTGTTATGAACAATGATACGACAATGATGTAATGCACCTACGAGAAATTACCAAAACAAACGGGATCAAACTCATCCCTGCATGCAGCTTTTTTCTTACCCCAAAAGATGAGAATGATGGCGACGGCGAGAGGTAGTTTTGACTAGCATTCGGAACGACGAGGCTGGTGGAAACAACCCCCAAGCCAGAGCCTGCATCGCAGACGTCTTCTCCTTCCCCCAATGCCCCACGTGGAGGCCGACACACCTCTAGCGTCACTTCGCGCTCCGCAATACGAAGCATCTCCAACGCTTCCTGCAAGACAAGTGGGTACAAGGTAAGAGCAAGTGGAAGGCACTCTCGGAGGAAAGTAGAACAAAAATACACGAAGGCCTGAAAACAATATTTCGTATTATTTTGACTACAAATTAGGGTATGTGTATGAAGAACAGCATAAATGTTTTAATCTTTTTATTTTTTTATATTGGTTCTTGGATAGATTAAGGGACACTCTTATTTCTACACAATTCATTTTTAGAGCAAAATTACATTATTACTTTTCCCAACAAGTTACTTTTCATATTAAAACTTTAATAACTGCCACAAAACAATGTTATTTATATTGCATAGAATATGAAATGTAATTATTAAACATTGCACAAATTTTCTTTTCAAACTTACATGACTTGACAATCCAGTGAGTGGTTGGGTATTTGCATGAAGGAGGATGTCCCCCACCTCGAGCTGCCCACAAAGCCATGCTGGTGTCTGAGGGTATAGTTTCTTGATGCGGATGAGACCAGCAAAGGGAACATCACACTCTATACCCCCAGTTACTGCCAGCCCCAACCCTCTAAGATTCTTTATCACAGTAACTTCAAAAAGTGTGCCTGAAAAAGAACAAAATTGCCATAACTTGAGTGCATTTAATACTGCAATTAGATATGTAAATATTATCTTTGGCATGAAAACTAAATTTGCAACACTGCTGCACCCAGCAAGTGCTACAATTACAGAATAGCAATATATGGATTCTTAACTAAATCTGGGAAGATGAAAAATAACATTCATCTGTTATTTGATACGTAGACCACTCAATATTACAGTCAGGACATTAAATTTGGAGGAAAAACAAAAATTAAGTACTGAATACCATAGTAATACATTCTATCAATATAAATGATAATGAAGTGAACACTGACTATTCTAAATGTTTCACCTTTAGAATAGTGCATCTCTCCCAATTCTACCTTTACTTGTTAAAACAAATGGTAATGTAAACTTTAAGGTAGTTAAAAGTTCTAATTCTGCAGTGGCATTTAAAGGCCAGCTCTAAATTCTGACATTCCTACTGGTCCCTGCACTACAATCTAGAATATAGCCCAGCATTTCTCAACCTGGGCACCCAGAAACCCCAACTTAGGGGGGGGGTTCCACGAGAGCAAGATAAATAGGCTAATTCCTCTTTAGCCTCTTCCTCGGTTCCTAGTTTACAAGTATACTGTATAAGCCATTGTGCTGCAGGGCCGATTAATATTTGACTAACAGGCAGGGATTGTACTACATGAAAATTATAGTCCAATTCAGCTCTTTCACATCAAACTTTACCTTTCTATATTTTTCCTCTCTCCTTACCTTCATTTATGAACGGGAAGAGCTTCATCAGCTCGTGTGTGGTCAGGATTTGCCCAGATGGCAGCTTGAGGGAACGGTGATCTTGTTGTATCACATGACTTTCTGCATCACTGTTTTCCAGAGTACTGTGACAGTATAAAGGTGGTCCCTCCTCCTCTTCTGGCGACCTCTCAGAACTGTAGCCTGGGTCATAACCATAATTATCTTGGCCGGTAAGGTCACTGTCGAATGCATAGTTATCATGACCGCCCAAGCCATTAGAGTCATCGACCACATACTTCGCTGCTCGCCCGCTCACGGTATTTACATCTTCTGCAAGTATAGAGCAAAATACTTAATACCTTCAATTATATTATCCATATTTAATAGTATAAAGAAAAAGTCATCCACCTGTCCTCACAATAAATGCCTTGCAATCTTAATGCAATTTACCACAGCTTCAAAATACCAGTGCTTTAGTGAAACTAACATGTTCCATGTTAGTTTCTAACATGGAACATGTTAACTAACATTGTTTATTAGTGTTCCATACACTAATAAACATCAGCCAAAACTAGTTAGGTTGATTGCCTTTAATCGTACAACTCTGGTTAAGTCACTTCAAATTTAACTTTGAAGAATGAGAACTTTGATATTTATGTTAGAACTGTATTCTTAATAATTAAATAAATGACAAAGCTTCTTTAAAATAGCTTTTAATATCCAAACTTTTATCAAATTTAAATTAATAGAATTATTCTTTATTATACTGAAATAACCAACTACTCTTTTGAGCGTTTAATAAATTGAGCTCGAGGTCAAAATATTCCATGTACTGTACTGTAATACACAGACTAACCCTTCCCCCCGCCCCCCTCTCGACAATTGCCAACTAACCCCACCCTTCTCAACCACAAATCCAACTCCCCTCCCCCTCAAGTCCAACTACCCCCCTCCAACCCCCTTTCTACAAGTGCCAACTAACCCCCGCCCCCCCCCCCCCCTGTCAACAAGTGCCAACTAACCCCCCCCCCCAGATAAGCACCAACCCACGCACCTGGCGGCTTGTGCGCGAACACATGATCGTTGTGATTGAGATCATGCGGGCGATGAGGGTAAGCCTGTTGCTGTTGGGCGTCAGTGACCAGCATGTCGCGGGCGTGCTGATGGCTCTCCAAGTCCAGGGAGGTCAATAGGGCGGGGTCTACGGGCTGTGGGTGGGCAGGCTCAACATGACCGCCCCGCCCACTTACTGTAGTGGGTGTGGTGTGGGAAGCTGCCACCCCTCCATATACCTCCACCACACGCTCGCCTGCCAAAGAAAAAAATAC
This sequence comes from Procambarus clarkii, assembly GCF_040958095.1. Classification (NCBI taxonomy): domain Eukaryota; kingdom Metazoa; phylum Arthropoda; class Malacostraca; order Decapoda; family Cambaridae; genus Procambarus; species Procambarus clarkii. Next base: position 12,305,729 of record NC_091241.1, on the reverse strand, counting down.
ATTGATATCAGTTTTGTTTGTATATTAAAGTGTGCTACCGTATGCCTACAGAATTATGGTTTAACCATAATTACATTAATATTATAATACGTTTGTTATGTATTCGATAGCCATATCTAATACACAAGTGCTACATTAAATTACGGGTAAATTAGTATCATTGTAATACAATAAGGTGGCCCAAACGAGGTCAAAGAAAACAGCATTTCCAAACGTGTTAAATACATGTTTACAAGCTTTTTAAACTATTGAATTTAATCTTTCACTTTAAAAGCTATGCCAATTGAAACCTATAGTAAATATTTTGGAAAATTGAACGTCCTCATCTACATTACTGACCATTCATTTTCTCCGTATCAAAGCATCCAATTTGTACAAGAGGATAGTTAGCCATAAAACACGAAATATGCGGTAGTTTAAAAACTTAAAATTATTAACCTAAGTCAATACACGGCAGAAACGCAGTAGAATGATCAAGTATTTACCATTGCTGTGCCGCCTCTTCTTGTAGACACAGCAACACAACTTTTCTATTAAGGGAGGCATTGTTGACACTTGCTATAATACCCAAACTACCATCACTCCCATTCAACGGCCCAGTTCTCACGGGCGAAACAACTATTAACACCCTCTTCTCGGACGCCATTCACGATCATTAAAAATCACTCGTTTCGTAGGGTTGCTTAGGTACAATCCACGGTTGTTCAGCAAGCACTGGGCATCCTGGCCCGATATTCAGCCACTGTATGGAGATGGTTCAGGGCCATGTATCCAGATTTCTACCATCACTACATTATGGCAACAGAACAGTATAGCATTATCGAGGCGGTACAGAAAGCCAGGACTCGCTGCAACAGAACAGTATTGCACCACCAAGGCTGTAGAACAGGCGAGGACTCGCTGCAACAAAGCAGTATAGCACTACCGAGGCTGTAGAGCAAGCGAGGACGCCTTGTCAGCAACTGAGAAGCAAGTGTGACAATAAGCGGGTTGATGCGAGAGAGGAGCGGCGGCCAGGGGGCTGTACAATGCTCTACTGACTAACCAGGAGTGGTTTTATCTTTCTCCTCGCCGCTTATCACATCTTGGTTATCAAACCTACCTGCTGGGCAAACCCCTACTCAAAGCCAACTATTTTCCATACTTAAAAAAAATAATTACCCCAGATAGATCTTAATAATTGCTAAACAAGTTAGTGCTTTGAATACATTTGGGTCATTACCCGATTAACAAAATCTAAGCCACATTAACGTTGTGAAATCCAAAATGTTATGATAAGGGCCGATATCTAAGATTATCCCTTTCAAATCTTTACAAATAATATTCTGACTTGCTTGTTTGATATCGTTCCAGATTCAGATAGTTACACAGTACTTTAAAGGCAGTTTAATCCAAATACAATACGAATTCCCTCGTGTGGTTATGGGAAATACATATAGACCAAGTCATTAGTCTAGCAAGGAAATGCCTTACTGGATAATTTTAATCAGATTTCGAACACGCAATTTTCACAAATGGCAATACGAAACATCTTGAAGTGGCAATATGTGTAATTAATTTAGGAATAATTTCTTGTGTCCACACTGTTTTAAATGAATCTTCCATTCGAGGGCGTGAACACCAATCAGACGTTTGAGGTATATGCGTTGACCACTGACTACGAACTGGTGCTTCACACTCGGAGCAACAAGGGAACCATACCAGACTTCAGATGACGTGGAACAGGGTCATAACAACCACCAATAACCTATTAAACAAAACTACAAAGAGTACCACTAGTTTACCCAAAACAACAAAATATCCATTGCCTTACCAGAATAATATAACGACGACAATCCAAACCCGAATACGGATCCCCACTCACAATGAGTAGCGACCAAGGAACCCATGAGCACACACTAAACAGGAGTCCCTCTCTCTCACAAACACACCACACCACTGACAACACACACACAACCAGCCACCACACCTAGCTAGAACCTCCATTGTGGGAATACGGGGTGGGGTTACAACTCATCCTGTCTACCTACGTCATTCACCTCGACTACCGGAGAAAACTACACTAGCTTTAAATAGCGCTCTCATTAACAGGATTTCCGTTTCGCCATGGTCGGTCTGACCATGGGAGAGTACCGTACATAGCATTTATTTTTAACTGTTACATTCATTACTGCTGACGTATCTCTGTCTTATCCCAAATCCTTATCCTTACATCCCTTCCAAGTGCTATATAATAATAATGACAGCCCTCTCTCCTGATAATTACCGTACCTTACTGTTACCGTTATTGTTGTTAACCTGTTATTATTGGCATTATAGAATTAATGCTATGTTGCCCTATTCTGTTTAATACACCTTTTTGTATGAATTTGCAATAATTTATATATAATTATTAGTGATACAGCCCCTATTAATTAGCAGTCCCCGTGGCGCAGTAGTAAAACACTCGCCTGGCGCTTCGCGAGCGCTGGGTTCGTATTCTGGCCAGGGAGGATTGACTGGGCGCCTATCCTTAACTGTAGCCTCTGTTCACCCAGCAGTGAATGGGGGTTGTTAAACGATTTGGCGGGTAGTATTCCGGGGAAAATTAGTATTAAAAACCTGCCCGAAACGCTACGTGTGCTAGTGGCTTTACAAGAATGTAGGAACTCTTGTATATATAAATAAAATCTACAATATGTTCATGTCAAATTATAAATATGAATAGGTTACCTATCGTAGAATAGGTTACATGCCATAGATTAGGCTACCTGATGTAGATTAGGCTACCTCCCGTAGATTAGGCTGCCTGTCGTAAATTAAGCTACCTGCTGTAGATTAGGCTGCCTGTCGTAAATTAAGCTACCTGCTGTAGATTAGGCTGCCTGTCGTAAATTAAGCTACCTGCTGTAGATTAGGCTGCCTGTCGTAAATTAAGCTACCTGCTGTAGATTAGGCTGCCTGTCGTAAATTAGGCTACCTCCTGTAGATTAAGCTGCCTGTCGTAAATTAGGCTACCTGCTGTAGATTAGACTATCTGATGTAGATTAAACTACCTACCGTAGATTTTGGCTACCTGCTGTAAAAAAAAAAAACACGAGATACCATTTTGCATCACTACCCAGAAATTAACGTCACGTAAAATCCCCTGTGCTGTAGAAAGTGGGATGTGGAGTTAACAGTTCCGAGAGCAGGTGAACCCAAAGGACCCAGCCCCTTACCGGATACGGATATGACCAGATAAACAACCCCTCCCCTCGGGTATTAAGCTTAACCTTAAAATGAAATTGAAATAAGTTTATTGAGAGCTTAAAATGACACTCGTGACTATTTGAGAGATCTATTAGCAAACCAATCTTATACTGTTCAGAGTGTCCACGTGTGATCTTTGCAAAAGTTCGAACTGCAGGTTCGAACTTATCATGGGGTTCAAACCAGTCCTTTCGAAGAGTACATCGCATTTTGACACAAATCTCTCAGCCCGTCCTCCAAACAAAGACCCAGAAGTGATTCCATGCACCCGCCAAACCCCCTTTTTATGAATGAAAAAAGATTTACACACAACTCACAACTGTTGACGTTCGAGCACTTCCGGAACAAGTGCTTCGCTGACGAATTTTGTTCGAACCACAACGCTGTAAACAGCCCGTCCTCCAAACAAAGACCCAAAAGTGATTCCATGCACCCGCCAAACCCCCTGTTTATGAATGAAAAGCGGTTTACACACGACTCACAACTGTTGACGTCCGAACATATCCGGAACAAGTGCTTCACCCACGTACTACAAATACAAATAATCACCAACAGAACCTAAACACCTAACCTAACCTATGCCTATATATACACAATATGCTAATATATTATAATATTAATTTATACTTGAGAAAATTCCCGTTTTGAATGAACAGCATGTTAAAATTTATGAATGCGTCTGTGGGGTTGACCGCTGAATGTAATGGACTTGAGTCGAGGATGGGTTGCTGTAAATGCTTCACCCACGTACTACAAATACAAATAATCGCCAACAGAACCTAAACACCTAACCTAACCAATGCCTATATATGCACAATATGCTAATATATTATAATATTAATTTATATTAGAGAAAATTCCAGTTTTGAATGAACAGCATGTAAAAATTTACGAATGCTTCTGTGGAGTCGACCGCTGGATGTAAGGGTCCTGAGTCGAGGACTGGTTGCAATCCCCCTACGGCAAAAATAAGTGTTGTACTAAAAGTCACATCGGATCGCAAAATTGATGCAATGTCCCGTTTTCTATTAGTTGGTCATCGGGTAAATTAGTACATTAGTTTAATGAGGTTGTGAATGCAGGAGGTGGGGTGAGAGGACGGGGGTGTATGGTAACCTGTCCTCGTAAACAAAGGATAAATGCTCATTAATCAAGCCGGCCACCCAATGCATGAAAAATACACATGACTAGCCAGCCAATCCTCGCATACAAAGCTCGTTAATCCAGTCGCCAAACTCCCTCTATTTATGAACGAAAAGCGGTTTACACACGACTCACAACTGATGACGTCCGCACACTTCCGGAACAAATGCTTCGCTCACGTCCTCTGTTCGAAACATAATTCTATAAATGCTTCACTCGCGTACTTCTAATACAAATAATCGCCATCAGAACCTAAACACCTAACCTTAACATATGCCTAACTATACATAGAATTTTTATGTATAATAATATTAATTTATGTATGAGAACAAACCAATTTTTAATAGTGTCAAAGAATGCGTCTGGGAAGGACGACCGCTGCTTTAAACAGCCTAGTGTGAGGACGGGTTGCCGGTTTGCATAGCAGTTATCTAAATATTTCACACACGAACGGCAAAAAAATCTATATATACCAATTGATTTTAAACGCCTAGGCTATCCTAAAGACAATTAATATTTAGAAATAACTATATTGAGTCTATAATGCATAGCAATTTGTAGCAGTTTGCCCACGTTTTGTAAGCCGTGTTGGGCACAGATACTCCATAACTTTCCCTTTACACAAATAGACGTAAATGTCTTGCCTCTCACGGTCTTCAAAAAGAGAACTTGATAAAACACCATCAAAGAATACCTGATCAACTCCTAATTCAGATGTCAGCCTGATTTAATCAGACCACCAACCAGGAGGCCTAGTCAGAGACTGGGCCGTCGGTACACTGATCCACGGAGCCAATACAAGGTCGACCTAAGGAAAATACATCATACTAATGTGTACTTTTGCTCTTGATAGGATTTAAATCACCATATATATATATATATATATATATGGTGATTTATATATATATATATATATATATATATATATATATATATATATATATAAAATATAATATAGCGTAAGCTACCCCATATCCCTTTGTGTGTATTTATACCTCAATAAACTAATTCCAATTTCAGTGAAAGTGGTATCATTAGTATATTTTTTTGTATAAGTTGGTACAGTGCAAAGGACGAGAACTACCAAAATATCATCATGTTACCAATGCAAAACTCAGGGCCTTCAGGATAATGATCTGGCGCGCCTTTTAGGGGGAACTACAACAAGTTTTTGTTGGTGGTGGTCAGTTGACTCATCCTGGGAGTAGTTAACACGCTCCAGTCGGCAGGTAGTCGGCCGTATACGCTCCCTATACTCATCATCATCATCATCATATCCACATTGCAAGATTAAAAGTAATTATATGGGGAGACAAAGTGGGCAGGGGGAGGGAGGGGGGTCGAATATGGCCCCCTCAAGGAGCCAGTGGAGATGGAAAATGGCATCCAACGTCCGTAGAGTTCACCATTCGAATAAATAAATTAGTATCTTGTGTTGATGATATCCTCAAAATGCATCCGGAGTCTACCAGTGCAGACCGCTTATCACATGCCTCTGTATGACTAACCATCCTGTGTGATGGGGATTTTTTAGCATCACCTAGTTAGCTTTTTTGACACACTGTACTCCACTTCATATAGTCTAGGGTAGCTGCACTAATGCAGATGTTCCTCATATCTTAATAAAAAAAAAAATAGTATACCTCATTCACTTTCGCGTTCTTGATGATATCCTCAATAATGCACCCAGAGTTTATCATTGCAGACTACTGTATGATGGGGAAGTTTACAGCATCAAGGAGCTAGTTCTTGACACACACTATCTTACCTTTCTGCATAACCTACGGCAGCTGCATAAATGCCCATTTACCTAAATGTCTTAACCCCGAAAAAAATTGTGTATTCAGATAGAGTTGCCCAACGGATAGTTCATCTGATATATTTGCATTCTGAGCACAACCTTTCGCCTAGCGACGGAGACTGTGTCAAGGAATAATGCTTATAGTGACGGAGGAAGACCATGTACTCACCTAGTTGTGCTTGCGAGGGTTGAGCTCTGGCTCTTTGGTCCCGCCTCTTTAACTGTCAATCAACTGATGTACAAGTTCCTGAGCCTATTGGGCTCTATAGAAATACCTAAGCTGGCGCAGCTCAGTACCTTCCCCCCACCCAAGTTTCATCGGCCTTGCATTATTTGATCATTTTTTTCCTGAACAAGTACTTTTGAAGTGGTGAACATATGCAGAGAGCAGCGTACCCACCTTCTCCCTCTATATACACAAAGTTTAGTTTAGATCTAAACACTATGCAAAATTAAATCAAAATTACTGGTTGGACAGTAAGCTGTTGTGTGCAGCCTTAACAAACCCTCCATAGATAGGAAAGTCTTATTAAGCTCTACAGCAAGCTAAATTAATTCAGTTGCCGCATCTTGTATATGAAATACCCTGCGAACGGCAACAGCGAGTGTTGCCGTGTATCATCAATGTATCCATACGGCCACTAATGTCGCCATAGACTTGCCAAACAAAAATCAATCACAGTTTTAGCTTGAAGAAGCGATGCATGTTGAGTCGGGCAGACCAAAGTAATGAAAAAGACATTGGCTGCTAGAAAGACAACATGGTAAGTAATATACAAGATTATTTTCTCCAGCGAATTAATCTTAAAATTGATTAACATGGTATGGCGTCCATTAGCAGGAGGAGACACTACAACAATAGCAGAAGCAGCAGCAGCAACAGCAGCAGCAGCAGGAGCAGCAGACCCTGGCGGCAGCGTAGCTGTGGCGCCATCGATCCCGGGAAGGGTCATTGCTGTGATGACGTCAAAACAACCGCATGACACCCTACGCGGCGCCGCCACCCCTGTACGCGGCGCCGCCACCCCCGAACGCGGCGCCGCCACCCCTGTACGCGGCGCCGCCACCCCCGAACGCGGCGCCGCCACCCCTGTACGCGGCGCCGCCACCCCCGAACGCGGCGCTGCCACCCCTGTACGCGGTGCCGCCACCCCCGTACGCGGCGCCGCCACCCCCGTACGCGGCGTCGCCACCCCCGTACGCGGCGTCGCCACCCCTGTACGCAGCGCCGCAGCTCCTATTGGTCCACACGAGGCAGCTCCTATTGGTCCATACGAGGCAGCTCCTATTGGTCCATACGAGGCAGCTCCTATTGGTCCACACGAGGCAGCTCCTATTGGTCCACACGAGGCAGCTCCTATTGGTCCACACGAGGCAGCTCCTATTGGTCCACACGAGGCAGCTCCTATTGGTCCACACGAGGCAGCTCCTATTGGTCCACACGAGGCAGCTACTATTGGTCCACACGAGGCAGCTCCTATTGGTCCACACGAGGCAGCTCCTATTGGTCCACACGAGGCAGCTACTATTGGTCCACACGAGGCAGCTACTATTGGTCCACACGAGGCAGCTCCTATTGGTTCAAGTTTTCAAGACTATGTTCGAAAACTTTCTGTGGTAAGTTTGTGCGGGTGGCGAAGAGCAATAACCTGGCTGATCACCACGGGTTAACACCTGGGGGGGAATCACCAGGGATGACCGGCCTAAAGTCGAGAAACACTGGAGAAAATCTACAGGCAAATCAAGGCACACATCAAATAACTCCCTATGCAAGTCACGCGTAACGAACCCGAGTTGTGACGTAACGAAGCCAAGCTGTGACGTCAGTGTGACGTAACGAAGCCAAGCTGTGACGTCAGTGTGACGTAATGAAGCCAAGTTGTGACGTCACCGTGACGTAATGAAGCAGCGGTAACGTTCAAGAGTGCGAACAGCAACAGAATCACTAGCAACAGCAGGAGGAGGAGCAGCAGCAGCAGGAGAACAGCAGGAGAAGCAGCAGCAGCAGGAGAAGGAGTAGGGTGGGTGGAGAGGAGGTGGGGGGAAGGAAGCACCTGAAGAGGGTGAGGAGGAGGGCGGCAGGATCCCCGAGGCAAGGACGCACAAGGACGCGGGTCCCTCTCTTGTCCTCCTCCTCAACAGTTGCCACCGCTGGATTACACCAGTCTCACCCCCCTTCCCCCACAACCCCTCCCTCCCTCTCCACCTAGCGGTCAAGGACCAGCATCAACACGAGAAGATGGAGGACGGTATAGGTTCGTTATTAGCGGTCATCAACTGTCAGATAAACATTTTACCAGCTGTATACGGCGATGCTCAGGAAGCTCATGAGGGCAGGAGGAGGCTGAGGAGGTCAAAGGGATCAGTGGCGATCTTCCAGAAAAAAGGAAAATAAGGAGCCAACTCCCTCCACCACCAACGACAAACTTGAACCTCAGTATGATGCCTGGAACATGGCTATAGGATGTAGACACGTGGACATGGCAACATGGCAACCATATATGTAAACAAAATACACATCATTTTTTTTTTAATTTTGCACCCTGGCAGGACGAGTTTATTGCTGAACCAAAAAATTGAAAAACTATAAACTTTGAAAAAAGAATTCGGAATTAAAAGTCGACAACAGACCTGATAAAGTGGGTTAAAAGTTCAATACAAAAAGCGAAAAATGGACAAATCAATGGAGAAATTAGAGAACTAGGCTTTCAGAATACTGTATACGATATTGTTTGGGTACAACCCAGCAGGTTTTCTTCTCGCTGGGGAAGGAAGGGGGGTGGGGTGGGGGTGGGGGGATGGTATGTTCACCCACGTGGGGAGTGACACTTCCCAATGAACACCTACACCCTCCCCCCTCCCCCAAACAGACCCCTATAAGTATTGTAGGGTGTAGTGGAAACACCTTGATCTTGAGACACCTTGGCAGATCAGAGGTGAGGGCGGAAGGCGCCACCCATCACCCGAACGAGACACTGTTGAGAGCCTCGTATTGTGTCATCCCCCCCCTCCCCTCCCCCCCACCATGACGAACTTCCCCCCCTCCCCCCCCACCATGACGAACTTCCCCCCCCCCCCCAACATTCCCTAAAGCGGAGGGAGTAGGGGGGGGGCTCAGGAACCTGTACACCAGTTGATTGACAGTTGAGAGGCGGGACCAAAGAGCCAAAGCTCAAACTCCCCCGCAAGCACAACTAGGTGAGTACAGGGGGAGGAGGGGGCTCGCGGTTGAGTAGACAGCGCTCGGGGGTCGTAGTCCTAAGGGCCCGGGTTCGATTTCTGGCCACCAGGCAGAAACAAATGCGCAGTCTCTTTCACCTTGTTACTCCTGTTCACCTAGCAGTACACAGGAACCTGGGAGTTAGACAGCTACTTCCTGAGGATGTGTGTGTGTGTGTGTGTGTGTGTGTGTGTGTGTGTGTGTGTGTGTGTGTGTGTGTGTGTGTGTGTGTGTGTGTGTGTGTGTGTACTCACCTAGTAGTGTTTGCGGGGGTTGAGCTCTGGCTCTTTGGTCCCGCCTCTCAACCGTCAATCAACAGGTTGTGTGTGTGTGTGTGTGTGTGTGTGTGTGTGTGTGTGTGTGTGTGTGTGTGTGTGTGTGTGTGTGTGTGTGTGTGTGTGTGTGTGTGTGTGTGTGTGTGTGTACAGGGTATGTGTCAGCAGGTCAGTGCATTTCTCCTTTGTAAACGCACATTATGTAAAAAACATACCTCCAACACTTGTTTATGTAGGACAGACAAACACGTAAATCTGTGAATTTATGTATGTAGGTTAGATTAGCATTTTAAAAGCACTATAAACACCTTCTGTGGGTGATTGTCCAATCAATCACTGAACTATATGTTTAACAGATCTCTCACCCTGTCCATGGAGGCCATAAGAAAATGTATATATGTATAACACATTCCAAAATGTATAATCTCGGCCTGAAACTACAGTGCGGTAATTACAGACACGTAACACACCTCACGTGGCTCGACAACTGAAGGTGGAGAGGTGGGAGCCAGAAGCTGAAGCCCAACCCCCGCATGCACAAGGAGCGTCCAGACATAAGGAGTGTCCGGGTGTGGGTTGAGGGATCCATTCCCTCAGCGTCCACTACCACCACACCAACACTACAGCAACACTACCACAGCTACCACCACAGCAACACTACCACAGCTACCACCACACCACCACCACCACAGCAACACTACCACAGCTACCACCACACCACCACCACCACAGCAACACTACCACAGCTACCACTACACCACCACCACCACAGCAACACTACCACAGCTACCACCACAGCAACCACCACCACCACAGCTACCACCACACCACCAACACCACAGCAACACTACCACAGCTACCACCAACACCACAGCAACACTACCACAGCTACCACTACACCACCACCACCACAGCTACTACCACACCACCACCACAGCAACACCACACCACCTACCCCCTAGTCATCAGAGACCCACAGAATGTCTCATTCTAACACGGTTGTCAAGTGTTCACTGGGGCATCAGTTGTGAGTGGTCAGTCCCCATCCGTCAGTGGTGGGTAAGGGGCAAGTATGGATGGTTGTACTCACCTAGTTGTGCTTGCAGGAGGTTGAGTTTTGGCTCTCGGTACCGCCTCTCAACCGTCACTCAACCGGTCAATCAACTGGATTGGATGTGAGGGTGTGTATTTACTATTTGTGCCTGTAGAATCCAGCTGTTAGCTCTTGGACCCCGCCTTACTAACTATCTGATGTACTGACACTAGTTTTCCCACATATCTATTATCTACATATCTTTCTAGTTTTCCTACATATCTATATTATCTACATTAACTAACTTCCCCCTCCCCCCAGTTTCAGGCCGACGGTTTGCTTCACCTGATGCCTCTGTTCCCCGTTACCGTTAGGTGAACAGAGGCATCAGGTGAAGCAAATCCTACCCATTCGGACGAGGAATCGAACCCGGACCCTGTAGACAGCAATTCCCTAACGCCGCCCGTTACTTAACTGTATTTACAACAGCGCAATAAATAGTTTGCCTTCCCCGAACCTTAGTCCCATCCTCTCTTAGCACAGAAGTGGTTGGGCACGTTTCCTGTCACCTAATGCCTCTGTTCACCTAGGAATAAATAGGCACCCTGGAGTTAGGCGACTGTTGTGGGTGGTGCATCCTTAAGGGCGGGGGGGGGGTCAGAAGGTCCACCGGAGCTTGATATAAGCCTAACGAATATGTATACACAGTCTGCCTGTCACCGATAAAATGATTATATATATAAAAATATAATTATATAAAATATAAATTATAATTATATAAAATATAAATTATAATTATATAAAACTATAATATAAAATATTTATTTTTATAAAAAAATAAAAAAAACATGTAACAAATAAAAATAAATGTATATATATTATTATACATATAATTATATGTATATATACATATATATAATAATAATACTATATAATATATAATAATTGAGGTGTCATAGCACACAAAATTGGTGAGAAACAAACACCCACAAGAAAATAGCCTAATATCTCCGCCCCCAACATACCATTCCTACCTAAATTATGCCCTCCCCCCCCTTTCCCTACCCTTCCCTTCCCCCTTCCCTCCCCTGGGGCAGGTTGAGGTGACGTCAGCGGCGTGTGTGTGTGTAGGGAGGGGGGGAGTAGTGAGGTGTGAGGGGGGGGGGAGGGGGGAGAGAGAACAGCCAGACTTAAGGAATGCTTGGTATGCTCCAGAGAAAGTCACCCTCCCCCCCCCCTGCCCAAGTCTCCTGCCTCGCCCGTATCCTTCTGCCTCCCTCATTGCTCTCTTTATACCCTAATTAGTCTCCTACCCTTTACACCCTTTACACACCACCACAATGCCCCACTAGGACAAGCATCCATATTATAGTCTGTGTTTGTCTCTCTCTCTCTCTCTCGTGTTTTCTCGTTTAGTTCCGTGTTAGCGGCAGTAAACGAGAAGGAGACTGAGCAAGGAATGGGAGGAAGAGAGAGAGAGAGAGAGAGAGAGAGAGAGAGAGAGAGAGAGAGAGAGAGAGAGAGAGAGAGAGAGAGAGAGAGAGAGAGAGAGAGAGAGAGAGAGAGAGAGAAAGAGAGGGAGGCAGGAATGCGAGAGAGAGGGAGGAACGGGAGAAGTAGAGAGAGAGCGCCCGGGGCAAGGCTGTTCTGGACGAGGATGACCGCAGGAGCGGAAGTGACCGCCCCCTGACCCAACAACACCAGCCGCGGAGGGCTGGCACTTCCACCTGGCCTTGTGTGTCTACTCGCCTCCTGCTGCTGCTTCACCTCCGCCTCTCAACTGTCAATCAACTAGTGTACTAAGCCTATTGGGCTCTATCATATCTACATTTGAAAATGTATGGAGTCAGCCTCCACCACATCACTGCCTTTTTTTCGGAGTAAAGAGGAAGGAGAGGCATAGGTGAAGGGAAGTTTAGAAGTAGGGAAGTACAGTGAGAGGTATGAAAGCAAGCGGGCTGTCCGCCTTGCTGACACGATGTGTGGGTCTCTGCCTAATGAATTCCATCTGTTAACTACTCTGACACTGAAAAAGTTCTTTCTAACGTTCCTGTGGCTCATTTGGGTACTCAGTTTCCACCTGTGTCCCCTTGTGCGTGTACCACCCGTGTTAAACAGTTTATCTGCCCTGACAATTCCTCTGAAAATTTTGTAGGTAGTCATCATGTCTCCCCCTAACTCTTCTATCTTCCAATGTCGTGAGGTTCAGTTATATCAACCCCCAGATCTTTCTCTCTTCCTGACTCCTGAAGGATTTCCTCTCCCAGCTGGTACCTTGTGTTTGGCCTGCTACTTTCATCACTTTGCACTTACTCCAGTTAAACTCTAGTACCCATTCGTTGGACCATTCCTTCAGTCTGTCCAGGTCAGCAAGCTTCTTGCTGTTCTGTCTTAATCATTCTCGTAATTTTAGCATCATCGGTAAACATTGAGAAGAATGAGTCTATGCCTTTTTGAAGATCATTCAGAAACAGGATAGGTCCCAGTACATAGCCCCGTGTATTTTGTAACCGTTACCAGTCACCAAATGACCAACAATTAATTAATAGAAGACAGAATTAATTAATAATTAATAGAAGACAGGAAGTCTTTGTGCCGCTAATCTTGTGTTGACCCTCTTAATATATGACGGCATCAGTAACTGGATGACTCTAAGACCTTGGCTAGAACTCATCAAGCATCTATACGCATCCCCTTACGCAACCCGTACATCTTTCAACAATCATGGCGGCGTTGTTTACATTCATTGGACAGTTTGGGAGCTTCGGAAACATCACAACTCAAGGATGTTGGGGGTTATAAACCACCTCATAGTGCCTCGGAGCTCATACACTGTTTAATACATGTAAACACAGTCGCCATGATGGAGGAAAGATGTAGAGGTTTCGCAAGAGAGAGAGAGAGAGAGAGAGAGAGAGAGAGAGAGATCTGTGACATCCTACCTCTCAAACTCAACCACTTCCTCCTCTCCATCCCTGCCCCTCCCTATCCTGCGATATATCCCTCCCCCCCTGCTCCTCCCTATCCTGCGATACACCCCCCCCCCCCCCCTGCTGCTCCCTATCCTACGACACTTCCGCCCCAAACTCACCGAGAAGACCAACTCTCCATCGCATTTTTGTGCTACTGTTTTGGCAACGTGGCTAGACGGCCGAGCGAGCGTCCCTCCTCCACCCCCATCCCATAACCCCCCCCCACCATCACCCCCTCACCCGTCCTATCCGCCGCTGAACACGGCGCCAATACACTCAACCTTCGCACATTAAATTACAAATGAAATACAGAGGAGAAACGCAGACATAAACACATACATTCCCCACGAGCATGGGGCCCGGGAGCTAAGAATCGACCACTGCAACCACAATTAGGTGGGTACACACACACACACACACACACACACACACACACACACACACACACACACTGCCATTCAAGGAATTAATCAATAACAATTCAATAACCGTTAACGTACAAATTATTGTCAATAACGATTCACATTCACCAGTGTCCTCATTCACAGTAATTATCCCCCCTCCCCTCCCCCCCAGACCCACTTACGCCAAACCACTTGAGAAGTTTAAAAATACCCTACCACTCGGAAAGGCACTTAGGGGGGGGGGCGGGATAGGATATATTAAGACGATATACCTGTAGACAGAACAACGTTCATACCAGAACCTAGACAGACACAGTATACCAGTATCCTCCTAGGAGATTAAGGCAGTGTGTGGGATGCTCCCGGACGCAGGTTCGAATCCTCGTCACGGCCCTTGTGGATTTGTTCCTCCTAGGAGGATGCTAGGACTCCTAGCAAACTCTGGTAACTGCTAGGAACTCCTTCAATTAGACAACTTGCAATACGTTTCTCACGATATACCGTAAGAAATGTAACAGTTGACCAGACCACACACTAGAAGGTGAAGGGACGACCCTTCGTCCCTTCACCTTCTAATGTGTGTGTGGTCCCCACGGCCCGGTCCTCGACCAGGCCTCCACCCCAAGGAAGCAGCCCGTGACAGCTAACTAACACCCAGGTACCTATTTACTGCTAGGTAACAGGGGCATCAGAGGAGAAAGAAACTCTGCCCATTGTTTCCACCCGGCGCCAGGGATCGAACCCGGGACCACAGGATCACGCGTCCAGTGTTCTATCCGCTCAGCCACCGGCTCCCTGCTACACTGAGCACTACGGGGCTCAATTGAAATAAAAGAAAACCGTCGTATTTGCCACGTATTGGTAGATTTCGTAACAAATGAGAGGTTTTTGATGAGCAAAATGATTGTTTGTTTCATCAATCAAACGAAACAATCAATGATGATTGTTTCTACCCTCGGAAATAGGGAGCCTCGAAGCCTGGTGGATAGCGCGCAGGACTCGTAATTCTGTGGCGCGGGTTCGATTCCCGCACGAGGCAGAAACAAATGGGCAAAGTTTCTTTCACCCTGAATGCCCCTGTTACCTAGCAGTAAAATAGATACCTGGGAGTTAGTCAGCTGTCACGGGCTGCTTCCTGGGGGTGGAGGCCTGGTCGAGGACCGGGCCGCGGGGACACTAAAGCCCCGAAATCATCTCAAGATAACCTCAAGATAACCTCTGGTAGGTGCCAGGGGTGTCTCAGGCGAGATACAATTTATTATATTAAGATTCAATCACCTGATCCGGGAACTCAATTTACACCCATTTACTATGGGTGTAAATTGCCCTCCTGACAATTTACACCCATAGTAACCACCTCTTGCAGAGTTTACACAACCACATGCGCAATTTACACCAGTAATTGCTTAATTTACACCAGTAATTGTTCAATTTACACCATCAATTACTCAATTTACACCAGCAACTGCTCAATTTACACCAACTGCTCAATTTATACCATAAACTGCTCAATTTACACCAGCAACTGCTCAATTTACACGATCAATTGCTCAATTTACACCATCAATTGCTCAATTTACACCAGCAATCGCGCAATTTAGTAATTTACAGTGTTGACTCATAAGTGATATACAAGAGCATCAACCTAGTTCACCAACAGGTATTTCGACCAAATCCTGATTGCCCCAAGAAAATGCCAAACGCAACATCGTTAATAACTTACACTCAGACGATGGTGTCCGCTCTCCTGCTCTCATTCAGCGTGCACTAGTTTATTGTGGCACTCAGAGTGCCAATTAACCATTCCCGGAACGAGGTAGGTGGAGAGAGAGATAGGAGAAGGGGAGGTGGCAGATGTTCCACGATAGCAGTTATCGCAAGTTATGTGTGATGTACACCTGTAATGCTATTTGATATCTTCGCTCTCTCTCTCTCTCTCTCTCTCTCTCTACGTATTTACTCATGAAGCTCCTTGCAGAATATGGCCCAACAATCCCCCATCCCACCTACATCTCCCACCTATCCCCCACTCCCATCCTGGCCCAGAAGCGGCAAACACACACACACACACACACACACACACACACACACACACACACACACACACACACACACACACACACAAATCAAGAGGACACGACACCCACTAAAAATAGCCATGAAATGTCAAGGCACTGACCTGGGTCCACACTTAAGACAATATAAGAGAAGCATAAATAGTTACCACAAGCCGCTACACCACACGTAACGCAATAACGGGTACAACTCTGGAAATGGGCTACAGGTAAACTACGGGCAACTACGTAAGATTAAAGGAAGGCGTGGAATACCTATTGGACCATACAAGGCCGCTGGGTACTAAGTGTATCTAGGACAGATCTTACGTCACAAAATCAACTAAATCATTTAATTCACTACAACGTAATTTGATACGGATTCCCGGTAGATTGTTACCTGATACGGTGTATCTGTAGATTATGTTACACACAGAAATCACAATAGCGTGATGCATCAAATGAACAAATCCACAAGGGCCGTGGCGAGGATTCGAACCTGCGCCCGAGAGCATCCCAGACACTGCCTTAATCGACTGAGCTACGACATGGATAATCTACGACAAGGTTCGAATCCTCGTCACGCCCCTTGTGGATTTGTTCATGTAGATTATGTTCCTTACTAGAATACTAGGCCTTCTAGTAGAAGGAGTCTACCAGGAGCAGACGAGGAGTCACAATAACGTGGCTGAAATATGTTGACCAGACCACACACTAGTAAGTGAAGGGATGATGACGTTTCGGCCCAACCTGGATCATTCCCAAGTTAATTGTGAGTCCACCAGGAGTCAGACTCTGCAAGAAGCTCCACAAACTCAACAAGGCTCAAGTAATATTAGATGGAATCCACAATATCTCGAGGAATATAGCATCCAATTCATTGTCATCCACACTTCCGTGGAAATAACCATTCCATTCACCTGTGGCAGTATGGGGGTCTCGAACCCTGGACCCCCGAAGCTAGTTTGGCAACACTAGGATATGCTGCTTCTGGAAACTTTTCCTTTTTAAGACTACTCATAGCCCAGTCAATAGAGCTTCGTCGATAGATACTTCGAAATATTATCTCATTCAATCGGGGCGTCGGAGATTCGAACTCTGGTCTCAAATATTAGCACTAAATGTAAATGCGTTCTGCGTTTAATGCTCGATCTTTGGAAATAAATGCGATTATAAACACCGAGTGGTTATTTGACACTAAGAAATATGCGACGATTGTTGCCACTTACCTTTGTCAAGAGTGATTGTCACTAACGAGCAATTAGGCTATTAACCTAATTAACGAGCTATTAACGAGGGGAGAGGAGCCGCCCCCCCCCCGGCCCAGCCAGAGCAATACTAAGGTCAGTAGAATTTAAAACCAGTCAAAATAAAATTATGACGCCAAAGCGAAGTCTTAATTAGGATAGGATAGGCTGTAGGATACGATAGGTTAAGTTGGATTTACTTAAAAGTTTAGCAATGACGTAGAGGGGTACACACACTTTTAGACCTTACTCCACTGAGTATAGATAGCTGCTCTATCCTATTGTGATGTATTTTATTATCTAAATCAACTTACTAGGAGGCCTGGTCGAGGACCGGGCCGCGGGGACGATAAGCCCCGAAATCATCGCAAGGTAAGGTACTTGAAGTTAGCTGGATAGGCCTACAGGCCATTCCCGCCAACCAGACCGTGCCAGCCTAATACTGGCAATATCGAGGTGACAACTAAAGGCCATGAGTGTTATATCACATTTAATTAAACATTACATTGTTGTCCCCCTGATAATCAATAATGACTAACATTATCTTGACCGACAGATTCTCCACACCAATGCCACCATTACAGAGGGCTGTACCCGGTGACATTCCTGTACCAGGCAGCTACTTGATGTGTTACAGAGGACTGTACCCGGGGGCAAAAAAGTTATAGACCTCACTTCTCAAAGAGGGTAGAAATAGCCTAAGCTACTCTACCCTTTTGAGATATATCTTATTCTCTCAATAAAGACAGAGAATACCAGCATGATCCTCACTCTAATAAGAATTAATTTAAATCCTCAAATTAGGCAAAGTTGCAATTAATTTTGTCAATAAAGATGTTAATAATAAATGTACTTGAAGTTCAACCTCACTTCCCACCCTAGTGACGACCAATAATAGGTAAGCACCCCCTCCAATAGCCTCTAAAAAAAAAAAAAATCAACCCCCCTTACCCTTAGTTCAATCCCGACCCCTTCCCAGTGCTAAATAGTCGTAAAGGCTTGGTACTTCCCCCCCCCCCTCAATCATGGAACTGACGCACAAACAACTTTATACGCCATGAAGGTGCATAAAACATTAACCACTAGTGATCATGAGGAGATAAGTCAGGGCGAGTCACTCACTATGCGGTCAGGAGAGAGGAGTTTGTTTACATAAGAGGTCTCACGTGTCCGCAGGCTACTGCCCAGGCAGCTCTCGCTCTCTCTCTCTCTCTCTTGTGCAGTATATTATGTAATTTTAGCCCCTCTATGTAACTTTATACTGTAATATGCTACGTAATATTGAACTATAATATATTATGAAATTTTTCTCTGTAATATATTAAGTAATTTGTAACTATTTTATGCAATTTTAAGTTTCAATATGTAATCTAAAAAACAGTTTTATGTAAATACTGACCTAATTACTTAATCGTATACTATGTTATGTAACTTTAAACCAGAGTGAGAGACTGCGTGTGAGTGTGTGCATTCTAGCATGTGCGAGCGTGCGTGTGCAGGCACAGGAAGGGAGGGGGGGGGGGGTGGAAGGGAAGGGGGAGAAGGAAGGGAAGGGGGAGAAGGAAGGGTAGGGGAGAAGGAAGGGTAGGGGAGAAGGAAGGGAAGGGGGGGGGGGGAGAAGGGAACAGAGAGGTAAGGAGTCAGGTATTCTGAGGACTCATAAATCATGAGGACAAGACCTAGGACCATGTCGACGAGGTCTCTCTCGCCTGTCACCCCACGCTGGGCCCATCACCCATGCATCTACCTATCCATCTATTACCACCACCTCCCCGTGAAAAGGTTACCATTGTTCATCAATTACTAGCCCCTCTCTAACGCATTGTATAAATAGGTAGCAATCTATTATGCAACTTCTATCAGAGATGACTCGCAATAAGTAACACTAACAATATATATATATTTCAATATTTTAGTGATTCTGAAATATTTTTTTTTAGATTTTTCAGTTGCATATATGCCTGGGGACCATTCAGGCTTGTTGGCATAGTTCAATTTGTTATTTTTAACAAATAATATCGTTATAATATTAATAAAATAATAATAATAAAATAATAATAATAATAAATAATAATATAATAATAATAAAATAGTATCGTTGTTATTGCGATACTGTCACTTGACAGTAACAACATCGTTGACTATTGCAACTTCAACACTACTATTGCAGGACACAGCTCTTGGGCTCCGGCTGCTCCCACCTTCTAGTTCATGGACCCAAATCAGAGTTCCACAGCATTTTCAAATGGTATATTTCCACATCACGCCCTTGTGAAAATCAGTTTCACAGGTATTCTATAGACAAACCTAACCCATGCTCCCATCCCAACCTATGCTAACCCGTTCCAACCTATAATAATCCATCCCTACTTATCCTAACCCATCCCTATCCTAATCCATCCCAACCTATCCTAGCCTAACAAACATGAAAAAATTGTGCTTTTAAATCTAGTGTGCACAATGTACCAAGTGTTAGATCCAACTGGAAAATTGATGATTCCAGACTACACTGTGATTCATCAAGACACGTGGGAAATGTCTTAAGAACTAGTCAGGCGTACATGGGCTATATAATAGCCTCTTTGCTTACATTATACGTGAAGGGAAGGAAGTCCTGGGGCAACATCATTAGATTCTCGACTGTGTTTATATGTGTGATAAGGTCGGTTTCCGGCAGCTGTGTTGATGCGGATGGAGGGATTGACAGCACCCACCGACAAGAACCGTGAACTAACAGGACAAACGGCACAAATAACGGCGTTCAACAGTCGTAAACAGTTAACGCATCAACAGGAACGAGTCCTCCACTGTTCATGTATCTTATGTATGTATTCTTGCATTCAGAGTCTGTTCATGTATCGTGCAGTCTTGCATACATAGATTTAGATTATTATGACAGTTAACATACCAACATAAATAGTATCAACAAACAGCACAACTGAATGAAAACTGACTGATAATAATGACAATTGCCACACATAATTGTTCCATTAAATGTCAAAGTTTTTTTTATATACTTTAGTGGCAATCATCTTTTCTTTCAAACCACACACGCACACTGTACTCAACCACGCACACGTCAGAACCACACAAGACCACGGTTGAGGCTTTTTGCTTAAATGACTCTTTTGGCAACAGTTCGTCAAGGGATTATTATGACCAAGGGATGGTTGATATTGGATCACTAGATCGCAATAACTCAACCCTAAACGTGAGAACAGGTGAAAGTGGCGAATTTCGCTCCATTTTGGAACTTCTATCACGACTTGATAATGGTCCAGGACGGACCGAAACATCATCACATCCGAACGGACACAATATCCAGGAGTGGCGTTGGTTCGACGTTGAATATCATCGCTACCAGCGTTGATTCAACGCTGTATTAGCGTTGATCTTCGGTATTGTGTTCAGTGGGATAAGGGTCCCGGTCGAAACGTCGCAACATATGAGGGTCCAGGACGGGGTAAAAACGTCGCCATGTATATAGGTTGATTTATTTGTTTCAGTCCCCCGTCACTATTAACTTATTCCATTGCCAGCCATAACAATTGGACGTCTCCAGACTGCTGGCGCCAGCAAGCAGCCTCACCGATGATTTAGACGTGAAAGGTGCGGCGTGCTTTGACTAGTTAGTGGGCGAGCAGAAAGCTGAAGTTCATCTACAAAGCCAGCCACTTGTGTTGCATGTTGCTGTGGTATGTTGCGTTCAATGATGTTAGAGAATCTGCTTTGAGGTGTTGTGGGAGATACAGTTTCCCCCTTGATTCGGATATATTTCCTCCCTTAATTCCGGTAAATTCCGTCGTGGTTTGACACCAGGTGCGCCCCTGGTGGCAGCGGCTTGTAGTTTGGGACAGTTAAACCAGGACCTTATGGGCCAACTGGTGGCCCAACACTCCATTGTCCCTGGGCGGCCTACCCGAAGGAGACAAACCCGTGTTAACCAGAGGGAACTCGCTCACAAGAGCCTGGCGCTGACCCCGTCACGACACACTCCCAGTATGATGAGCAGGAGAAGAAGCCTCACACAGTCACTGCTACCAGCCACAATCGTGTGATGCTAACAGCATCTTCTCCAACACAATCCTCACCCACAACCACGTGGTGGTGGTGGTAACAACCTTTAGTCGGCAACAACAAGGACATAAACACTCCATTAAACGAATGGCCTCCTTAACCACCACCAACAAGCCAATACACATTCCACCACCATCGTTGTCGGGTCCCAAACACTAAGCAATTCACACCCGTACATGGACACTCCTCTTTCTTCCCACCCCCCACCCAAAAAAAATAAAAACTAATAGCGAAAATTGGAAAAAGTGGCCATCTATCATACCTTAAGGTTACCTTGAGATTACCTTAAGGGCGCTCTGAGGAGTAATGTCCCTGAGCTAAGCGGACATCCTCCAGTTTGTGTCCCAAGTAAGTGGACGTCACTTCATTCCGGTTCACACAAGTTAGGATCAACTGGGGCACCAAAGCTTCCAAAAGTTTATCATTACCAAAAAGAGACAATTAAGTCACTAGGTTTAACACTAATACAACAGGCCTATCTGCGTCTCTGGTTGTATCACTTGATACAATACGCATACAGGTGGTCTACTTCCGCCTATGACTAATACAATAGGCCTACCTGACTAATACAATAGGCCTACCTGTGCCCCAAAGCGCTATCACTGATAAAAGACATTTTCAAGTACACGTTCATAGCAAAACAGTCCTTTTCAATTCCATTGCTAGCCACAACAGTTGGAGGTCTCCAGACTGCTGGCGCCAGCAAGTAGCTTGACCAATGACAGCAGATTCACTCTCCATCGTCAAAACAATTAACTCCTGGTCGTCTGAACACTAACGAAGACGTCTGAAGATGTGTGCTCTGTATCCCCGAGCAAGATGTTCAAGAAATGCTCAATCAACATCATCAATACAGGAAGAACACTTCACCAACGTCATTAACACAGGAAAAACACTTCACCAACACGGTGTCAACACACAGGCACCAACAATACTCACATGGATAGGCAGGAAACACACAGGCACCAACAATACTCACATGGATAGGCAGGAAACACACAGGCACCAACAATACTCACATGGATAGGCAGGATGGCAGTCGGTACCGTTGTCAGGATGGCTAAAGCACACCATGATGTCTCTTCTTCACTACCACAGCAACAGATATATATATAAATATGTCTCCTATGTTTCCTTTTCCGTTTATTGAGCTGTATCTAGGAGAGCGTGTCCTCCTGGCGAGGCACCGGGCGGTGGAGACTGGGCACACACACTTATACACAGGAGATCAGGGGGCCTGTGTACTCTCTGGGGTGGTGTTGGGAGCGAGAGAGTGATGCGCCCCTCTCCTTCCGTGCCCGAGCAGTCACTGACTGTGGGTAGCAGGAGGTGCTAGTGGGTATCGTGGTTGATGACGTCACACACCTCACCATCACCAGCTGCTGCTGCTGCTGCTATCCCTCTCCTACCCAGCCCCCCTCCCCTCTATCCCTCTCTCCCTTCCCTGTACCTCATTATCCCCCCGCCCACCTAAACATACCCCACCAGATTCATCCCCCTCCCCACTGCAGTATACCCCTTGCTGTCCTGTTGTCCTAGTTGTTGAACATACCCCACCATCTCCCAGAACACATACCCCCCATCTCCCACACCCCCTCCCACCATCTCCCACCTTCTCCCACACCCCCCCTCTCACCATCTCCCCCCCCTCCTCCCTCACCTTGCATACACACTGCTCACACTGCCAATACTTATCGAACAGTGCCATTATACTTTATCTGTGCCAATTTACTACCAGTGGCACTGGCTTGTGTCATCACCAGTGAGTGGCACCAGTGGCACTGGCTTATGTGTCATCACCAGTGAGTGGCACCAGTGGCACTGGCTTATGTGTCATCACCAGTGAGTGGCACCAGTGGCACTGCAGTGTTATAAGTGTCATCAAAAGTGGCACCAGAGAAGGGATGTTTCCGTGCCACATGTGCCATGGTGCCTACAAGAGAAGTTGGCAACACATTACTGCCCCGGACAATTTGTATACATGACCTGTTGGACAATTTGTATACATGACCTGTTGGACAATTTGTATACATGACCGGTTGAGCAATTTGTATACATGAGCAGTTGGACAATTTGTATACATGAGCAGTTGAACAATTTGTATACATGACCAGTTGACCAATTTGTATATATGACCAGTTGGACAATTTGTATACATGACCAGTTGGCCAATTTGTATACATGACCAGTTGAGCAATTTGTATACATAACCAGTTGGACGGAAATGAAATATAATCCACAATGAACTTAAATACACTTACCTGTCCACTAACTTCAGCTAAAGTGGAACGCTATACACCTTAACGCTATATCTGAAAATCTTGATAGCCATACTATCTACGCTTACGACAAAATGGAAAAAATACAGTAATGTGAAGGTCGCGAAGGAACTATAGACACAGTGGTACGATTAACTTTGTCATCCTACGCTGGACGCGTTCTAGTGAATTTATATCCATTCTATAGTACGGCGACCAAAACTGAACTGCATAATCTAAATGGGGCCTAACCAGAGCAAGATATAGCTGAAGAACCACACCAGGTGTCTTGTTACTAACGCTTCTATTAATAAATCTTAGTGTCCTATTTGCCTTATTACGAACATTTATGCAATGTTTTTTGGTTTTAAGAACATAAGAACATAAGAACAAATATACATGCAGAAGGCCTATTGGCCCATACGAGGCAGCTCCAATCTATAACCACCCAATCCCACTCATATACTTGTCCAACCCGCGCTTGAAACAATCGAGGGACCCCACCTCCACCACGTTACGCGGTAATTGGTTCCACAAATCAACAACCTTGTTGTTGATTTGTGGTAATCACATGGCATACTGTAAGATCTCTCTTGCAGGCGATGAGTCACAATAACGTCCCTGAAGAATGTTGACCAGACAACACACTAGAAGGTGAAGGGACGACGATGTTTCGGTCCGTCCTGGACCATTCTCAAGTCGATTGTCTTGAGAATGGTCCAGGACGGACCGAAACGTCGTCGTCCCTTCACCTTCTAGTGTGTGGTCTGGTCATCAAGATCTCTCTTATTGATTACGCTGCCCCTGTCATGTCTTGTAAAGGTAGACTAAAGAAGTGATTGATTGATGAAGATTAAGCCACCCAAAAGGTGGCACGGGCATGAATAGCCCGTAAGTGGTGGCCCTTTTGAGCCATTACCAGTATCAAGAGCTGATACTGGAGATCTGTGGAGGTGCGACTGCACCCTGCGTGACGGGAGATGTCTCCCGGACCAAATGGTGACCAAATGGTCCACTAAACAAGTTGAAGAAGGTACATCATGAAGCCGTGAGAATAATCCCAAGATTGTTCTCTTGACCCAAGAAGAAATACTGTTACTGAGATAATGATGATATGATTGACCTTACAGACTATTGGGGATAGAATTTCAGAGATAAATGAAGCTTCGGTGATTAGACTAATGAGAGGCGAGGGAGCTAATGAGTTAACCTTCTCACTACAAAAGATGGGAAGAAATGAATAATGTATGTGACAGCATAATAAGATCCTTATGTTCTAATGTTACAAAGCATTAGACCTACCATGGATCCTACAGGATCCGTGGTAGGTCAAGTTGAGCTTCCGGTTACTATTCTTTTTACCATGTCGTAGCTCAGTCGATTAAGGCGCGTCTGGGATCCTCTCGGACATAGGTTCGAACCCTCATCACGGCCCTTGTGGATTTGTTCATAGAACAAGTACATATATCACAAGAACAGCCGAAACAAGTAAAACTAACCCCCCCCCCCAACACATAGACAGTCCGGCGCCACACAAAACAAAAGCATTGCAGCCAGATTAGCGCGTAACAAAGATGAAGTTGAATTAGATCTAGGTATCCCCATCTCTAATGTCAAAACTTTATTGGTCTAAACACTCAGGTCTGATAAGAAAGAAATTACTGACTCCCAACGACCTGAAAGCACTGGTATAAAAACCTATGATTTGTTCAGATCTGAAACCTATATCTATGGGCAGCACAAAACGTCCATCAGGTTACCAGGATCAGGTTGGGTTATCGTTACCTGTGGCAGGTGGCTGCAGGTGACCGATCTCCCAATCCTGAGCACTCCAGGTGCAAACTCTGTGAGCAGGAACTGCGGCATGATCTCCCACACTACATCACCGAATGCCTAGTTATTAGACCTTTCAGACCAGTTGGCATGAGGTACCTGGAGCTTTGCAATTATTTTATTCACCCTCGTGTTCTTGAAAATATCCTCACAGTGTACCCAAAATTTGTCAGTGCAGGCTACTGACCCTGTATAACTAACCATCCTGCGAGATGGGGACTTTTAATATCACTGCTACTGTACCTTATTCACTCTTGTGTTGATGATATCCTCATAATGCACCCAGAGTCTGTCAGTGCAAACTACTTATCACATGCCTCTGTATGACTAACCATCCTGTGTGATTTTTTAGCATCACGTAGCTAGCTTTTTGACACACTGTACTTCCCTTCATATAGTCTAGGGCAGCTGCACAAATGCAGATGTACCAGCCTCGTTTACCCTGCTTATGGTTAACAGCTTGGAATCTCTCACTCGGGGCTTCATTGGGCATAGAGAGGCCGGCATTGTGGATGCCTCGACAACTGCAGCAAAATGGCAAAACTTTGTCTAACAAAGTCTTTGTCTAGCTCAGTCAATTAAGGCAGTGTCTGGGATGATCCCAGACGTAGGTTCGAATCCTCGTCACTGCCCTTGTGGATTTGTTCTTTTTTAAACTTTGTCTACTTTCTCAATCCTGACTCTACACTGTCGCGAGTCATGCTTCTTTCCACAATATAGACATCTGGGGTCAAATGGACATCTCCAAGCCATATGTCCCCAGTGAGAACACTTCATGCATAATGTAGGCTATCTTGAGGTTATCTTGAGATGATTTCGGGGCTTTTTAGTGTTCCCGCGGCCCGGTCCTCGACCCGGCCTCCACCCCCAGGAAGCAACCCGTGACAGCTGACTAACACCCAGGTACCTATTTTACTGCTAGCTAACAGGGGCATAGGGTGAAAGAAACTCTGCCCATTGTTTCTCGCCGGCGCCCGGGATCGAACCCTGGAACCTAGCCCCAGGCTCCTCAAATATATTTTGCCACTTTCCTGTTGAGAGAGAGAGAAGATTAAGCCACCCAAAAGGTGGCTTGGGCATGAATAGCCCATAAGTGGTGGCCCTTTTGAGCCATTACCAGTATCATTAGATGATACTGGAGATCTGTGGAGGTGCGACTGCACCCTGCGTGACGGGAGATGTCTCCCGTCAACTTTCCTGTTTCCAAGTCCTTGCTCAAAAAGCCTTTCTGGCGCCTCACCCTTTAACTAGACAACAATCTGGATGTGTTTTTCCCCACGTACAATGTTCCTCTTGGCCCACACAACACTTTTATTATTGAGATGAAGACATTCACGATCCACGTATGTCGGATACTTAAAAAACAGTAACTTTAGTGTAAGTTATTCCGACTTCAGGCATAACCTAAACAATATTCTTAAATGTTGACCAGATCACAGACTAGAAAGTGAAGGGACGACGACGTTTCGGTCCGTCCTGGACCATTCTCAAATCAAGACAATCGACTTGAGAATGGTCCAAGACGGTCCGGAACGTCGTCGTCCCTTCACTTTCTAGTGTGTGGTCTGGTCAACATATTCAGCCACGTTATTACGACGCCTCGTCTGCAATATTCTTAAATCCGTCAGTCGTTAGATGTTCCACTGCCTGAACAAATCCACAAGGGCCGTGACGAGGATTCGAACCTGCCTCTTCTGTCCCAACCGTCTTCGAGATCAAGTTACCACAAGACAGATCTGGCTATAGGCCGGGCATAGGGAGTAGAAGAACTCTGGCAACCCACTCCAGGTAAGCTCCAGGTAATCGTGGTTGCCAGGAGACGAGGCAGGTGACCCTAGGGGGAACCAGTGGGGGGGGGGGGGTCTTGGCACTCCTCACTGGGTTTTTCCTGAGGGGTGGCACACAGCTCAAGGGGCAAGTGGTTACT
This sequence comes from Procambarus clarkii, assembly GCF_040958095.1. Taxonomy (NCBI): domain Eukaryota; kingdom Metazoa; phylum Arthropoda; class Malacostraca; order Decapoda; family Cambaridae; genus Procambarus; species Procambarus clarkii. The sequence continues at coordinate 12,278,254 of NC_091241.1, read as the reverse complement.
GCCGCCGCCAGGTCACTTTGGGGTCACTCTGTGGGGTCACTCTGTGGAGTCACTTTGTGGAGTCACTGTGGGGTCACTCTGTGGGGTCACTCTGTGGGGTCACTCTGCAGGGTCACTGCGGTGTGGGGTCAGATCCCTTCCATTCTAAAATGTTAAAATATCACCTGACTTTACCCCGGGTAAAAATATTAAAAGTTCGTGGCAGGATTACAGGCAGGGGAGCGTGAGGAAGCCTCCCGCCCCCCCCGGACAAAAGGGGACCACTCAGCCCCTACACACACACACACACCTATTCCTGCAACAGGTGTCCTGGACCCCACGCTCAATACAATACTGTATTCCAGCTGTTAAATACAAACCTACTACAATACCTGACAGTGATCCCTCCCCCCCACCACCTCTCTTGAATACACTGTTCCCCCAATCACATGTCCAAACAATCATTTCTAAATATATTTCCAACCTTAATTATATTTCCAACCTCTTTCGTTAATTCTCTTTAAAATATACTAAATCTTCCACCTAAGTCTCTTTGTGGTGTTGGGTATAAATTTTAAGCTCAGTCTTACTCCCCTGAGCTTCCTTCCGTTGCATTAAACTTGTGGCATAAATTCTACGAATGCTTTGACTTGCAATGCAAAATTCCGAAAGCAATTTGGTGAGAATTGAAGGTCTGAGGAAATGTTCAAAGTTTTCGGTGTTTCATCACTTTTTTTTGGTTTAAGAGTCGCCAGTCCTTAAGTGTTCGTATCTGTTCACCCAGCAGTAATTGGGGACCTGGTTGTAAACCGACTGGCGGGTGGAGTTCCAGGGGGAGGGGGAACCAGTAGGGTAAGGCTTACCTTGAGCTATGGGAAAGGGAAAGCTCTCAGCCTGCTGACAGGAGCCGCAAGCCGTCTGCTCCTGTACCCACCTGTGTGTGTATCTACCTACCTACCTACCTATCTATCTACCTACCTACCTACGGTGTGGGGTATAGATGTGTATACACGAGTCAGAGGATCGAACCCGCGTCATAGATACACCCAGACGCACATCTTAACCCACGTACCACGATCTGCTACAGATTACTATTCCTGTAACTCTACCTGAACCACGCCGGGAACCCCACAAGGACTCTAGAGGCACGGAACAGGTAAAACCATCCCTGCTCGAATGATTGTCTCGTAGATTATTGTGTATTATATCATAGAGATATACAAGTCCACCTTCGATATATTATGTGTATTACCACAAATCATTGTATACCAAGGTAAACTGAAGTGCAGTAAATTTATATCTAGAAGAGGCCACAGTAGAGCACAGGGAAGCAGGTACGCGAAAGGGAGACTAATGTAAACTCTAAGTACTATAACTAAACCCAGGGCAAGTTTACTAGTACATTTGGTTGGTCAAATTATACAGGGTAGACTAGAGTATACAGGGTACACTAGATTATGCAGGGTGACTAGATTATGCAGGGTAGACTAGATTATACAGGGTATGCCAGAGTATACAGGGTAGACTAGATTATACAGGGGTAGACTAGATTATACAGGGTATACCAGAGTATACAGGGTAGACTAGATTATGCAGGGTAGACCAAATTATACAGGGTAGATATCAGATACCTATGCTATATAAGAGTATATTTTGAGTAGATACGAGCACATCCAGAATAGATACAAGTACACGTATACCATATCATTGAAATTGAAATAAGTTTATTGAGGTAAAATACAGACAAAGGGATGAGGTAGCTCAAGCTATTCTCACCCCGTTCAGTACATCGTGTTAATACATACATAGACACACATCACAAACAATAAACATATTACCAAACATTCTGAGAGATAAACATATACATTTCCTTATACCATATCAAGTACATTCGGAGTACAGGAACATTCACTAACCACAGATTGAGGTACACTAAAATACATCTACTGTATACCAAAGTACTCCAGAGGACACCAATGGTAGATTAAGTACACAGTTCTAGTAAACCCCAGTAGAATGGTCGTATCTACTATCAGCTGGATCAACCTATCCAACCTATCTACTCAGCTGGAGAATACGACCTATCTACCCAGCTGGAGAATACGACCTATCTACCCAGCTGGAGAATACGACCTATCTACCCAGCTGGAGAGTACGACCTATCTACTCAGCTGGAGAGTACGACCTATCTACCCAGCTGGAGAGTACGACCTATCTACCCAGCTGGAGAGCACGACCTATCTACTCAGCTGGAGAGTACGACCTATCTACTCAGCTGGAGAGTACGACCTATCTACCCAGCTGGAGAGTACGACCTATCTACCCAACTGGAGAATACGACCTATCTACCCAGCTGGAGAATACGACCTATCTACCCAGCTGGAGAATACGACCTATCTACCCAGCTGGAGAGTACGACCTATCTACCCAACTGGAGAATACGACCTATCTACCCAGCTGGAGAGTACGACCTATCTACCCAGCTGGAGAGTACGACCTATCTACCCAGCTGGAGAGCACGACCTATCTACTCAGCTGGAGAGTACGACCTATCTACTCAGCTGGAGAGTACGACCTATCCAGGATGTCAAAAGTAGATACAGAACATAGGGGCTTAGGTAGATGTGAAGGGGGGGGGAAGGGAAGATGGGTTTACCTATGATTTACCTCTTTCCGCCACCGAGTTGGCACACTCCAACAACTTGAGACGAGGCAAAGATTTGAACAAATCCACAAGGGCCGTGCCGAGGATTCGAACCTACGTCCGAGAGGTTCCCCGACACCAAGATTTCTTGGTGACAGCCTGATCCGAGAAGCTATTGCTGCTGGCCGCTCGCATGCTCTTAAGAGTCACACACCCCTCTCTCAGTGATCACAGGAAGATACACTAGACTAGTACTAGTCTAGAAGACTAGTACCAGAAGACTAGCTAGTACCTCAGAGTGAAAAACAGTAATTATAAGCGCGAAAACGCAAGTTCAATCCCAATATACAACAACATCAGTATTTCCTGATGGATATATCACGTTCTAATTGTGTATTAAGTTCGTATTTTAATGGAGATTAGGAATTTGACATTTGGTTACCTTCTAACGATACATAATGAATGGTGAGATGAATAGATAAGGTATACATAGATCGGGGGGGGGGGGGGGAGGGGGTTAGGTAGCAGATGATAGGTAGGTTAGGGGAGAGGTAAGAGAGGATAGGTAGGCTAGGGATGGGTACAAGGGGGGATAGGTGGATGTATGTGGGAGACTGGAACATTCTGGAAGGGAGTGCTGACGAAGAGAGAAATTTCTTAATTACCTTAGAGGCAAGAGGCGCCTACCTGAAGCTTCTAGATCACGCCATTGACAACGGAAGCGCCATCTATTGAGACAACTTCCTATTAATTGTGGGCGCCATTATTGATATCTCACAGATTCAACTCATTATATATCACTCTCTCTCTCTCTCTCTCTCTCTCTCTCTCTCTCTCTCTCTCTCTCTCTCTCTCTCTCTCTCTCTCCGTATTAACCCGGTATTCGACCCACTCTTTAATTCTCCCCTTTGTATACCGCGCTTAACCTTTCAACTTCCCCTTTTCCACCTAACTCTCACCTGTTCCATATTAACCTCGCCAACCCTTTCCGTTCACCGCAGATAATCCTTCCCTTCCACACCCCACCAACCCCCTACCCCAACTCTCCCCCCTCTAATACAGACATTTCCCCCCCTACCCCACCTTTCCCCTCTGACATAGATAACGCGACTACTGCCCAACCACCCCTACAAGACCCCCCTCCCCCCCTTCCCCAATCTGTCTACTGCCCTACAAACCTACAAGTATGGCGTTGCAACACTTGCATCACACAGTCAACTGCTCTGTTTACACTATATATATGCGATACATGACTTGCTGTTGTTGATGTTGCTACTGTTGATGGTGTTGATGTTGTGGTTGTTGTTGATGTTGCTGTGGTTGTTGATGTTGCTGTGGTTGTTGTTGTGGTTGTTGTTGATGTTGCTGTGGTTGTTGATGTTGTTGTGGTTGTTGTTGATGTTGCTGTGGTTGTTGTGGTTGTTGATGTTGTTGTGGTTGTTGTTGATGTTGCTGTGGTTGTTGATGTTGTTGTTGATGTTGTTGTGGTTGTTGATGTTGTTGTTGATGTTGCTGTGGTTGTTGATGTGGTTGTTGATGTTGTTGTGGTTGTTGATGTTGTTGTGGTTGTTGATGTTGCTGTGGTTGTTGATGTTGTTGTGGTTGTTGATGTTGTTGTTGATGTTGCTGTGGTTGTTGATGTGGTTGTTGATGTTGTTGTGGTTGTTGTGGTTGTTGATGTTGCTGTGGTTGTTGATGTTGTTGTGGTTGTTGATGTTGTTGTTGATGTTGCTGTGGTTGTTGATGTGGTTGTTGATGTTGTTGTGGTTGTTGATGATGTTGCTGTGGTTGTTGATGTTGTTGTGGTTGTTGTTGATGTTGCTGTGGTTGTTGATGTTGTTGTGGTTGTTGATGTTGTTGTGGTTGTTGATGTTGTTGTGGTTGTTGTTGATGTTGTGGTTGTTGTTGATGGTGTGGTTGTTGATGGTGTGGTTGTTGTTGTTGTTATTGATGGTGTGGTTGTTGTTGTTGCTGTGGTTGTTGTTGTTGCTGTGGTTGTTGTTGATGTTGTGGTTGTTGATGTTGTGGTTGTTGTTGTTGTGATTGTTGTTGATGTTGTTGTGGTTGTTGTTGTTGCTGTGGTTGTTGTTGATGTTGTGGTTGTTGATGTTGTGGTTGTTGTTGATGTTGATGTTGTTGTGGTTGTTGTTGTTGTGGTTGTTGTTGATGTTGTTGTTGTGGTTGTTGTTGTTGTTGTGGTTGTTGATGTTGTGGTTGTTGTTGTTGTGGTTGTTGTTGATGTTGTTGTGGTTGTTGATGTTGTTGTGGTTGTTGTTGTTGTGGTTGTTGTTGATGTTGTTGTGGTTGTTGATGTTGTTGTGGTTGTTGTTGATGTTGCTGTGGTTGTTGATGTTGTTGTGGTTGTTGATGTTGTTGTGGTTGTTGATGTTGTTGTGGTTGTTGATGTTGTTGTGGTTGTTGTTGATGTTGATGTTGTTGTGGTTGTTGTTGTTGTTGTGGTTGTTGTTGATGTTGCTGTGGTTGTTGATGTTGTTGTGGTTGTTGATGTTGTTGTGGTTGTTGTTGATGTTGATGTGGTTGTTGATGTTGTTGTGGTTGTTGATGTTGTTGTGGTTGTTGTTGATGTTGATGTTGTTGTGGTTGTTGATGTTGTTGTGGTTGTTGTTGATGTTGATGTTGTTGTGGTTGTTGTTGATGTTGCTGTGGTTGTTGTTGATGTTGCTGTGGTTGTTGTTGTTGTGGTTGTTGTTGATGTTGTTGTGGTTGTTGTTGATGTTGCTGTGGTTGTTGATGTTGTTGTGGTTGTTGTTGATGTTGCTGTGGTTGTTGATGTTGTTGTGGTTGTTGATGTTGTTGTGGTTGTTGTTGATGTTGTTGTGGTTGTTGTTGCTGTGGTTGTTGTTGTTGTGGTTGTTGTTGATGTTGTTGATGTTGTTGTGGTTGTTGTTGTTGTTGTGGTTGTTGTTGCTGTGGTTGTTGTTGTTGTTGTTGTTGTGGTTGTTGTTGCTGTGGTTGTTGTTGTTGTGGTTGTTGTTGCTGTGGTTGTTGTTGTTGTGGTTGTTGTTGCTGTGGTTGTTGTTGTTGTGGTTGTTGTTGATGTTGTTGCGGTTGTTGTTGCTGTGGTTGTTGTTGTTGTGGTTGTTGTTGATGTTGTTGTGGTTGTTGTTGCTGTGGTTGTTGTTGTTGTGGTTGTTGTTGATGTTGTTGTTGTTGTTGTGGTTGTTGTTGTTGTGGTTGTTGTTGATGTTGTTGTTGTTGTTGTGGTTGTTGTTGTTGTGGTTGTTGTTGATGTTGTTGTTGTTGTTGTGGTGGCTGTTGATGGTGTGGAGGAATAATTGAGACAGACAGGGATGATGACGATGATTATGATGATGTGAGAGGCGAGAGGGGAAGAGGAATGGAGAGATCAGAAAGAGGGAGAGGAGAGGGAGGGCAGGATTGTGGAAAGGAAATTGGAGCAAACAATCACTTTTAAAGAATTGCAGTTGTGCCACACGACCCTAGAGAGAGAGAGAGTGAGAGAAAGAGAGTGAGAAAGAGTGAGAGTGAGAGAGTGAGAGAAAGAGAGAGAGAGAGAGAGAGAGAGAGAGAGAGAGAGAGAGAGAGAGAGAGAGAGAGAGAGAGAGAGAGAGAGAGAGAGAGAGAGAGAGAGAGAGAGAGAACAAGAGTAACCAAGCCAGTATCTGCCGTATTACTGGCAAAGTGGGTTCCAATGACATAAATTAATTACCAATCACTCTTAGGTTGCTCCAAGCACAGACAGCGACGTCTGCCTGCCTGTCTGTCTGTCTGTCTGTAAAACAAAGCCAATGTGACAGGGAGGAGAATTGTCAGGGGGAAAAGCGTCAAGCCATTACAACTATACAGCACTTGGAAGAGGTTAGGATAAGGATTTGGGATGGGTCGAGGGAAAGGAATGGTGCCCCAACCAGTTGGACGGTCGGGGGATTGAACGCCGACCTGCATGAAGCGAGACCGTCCAGCCCAAGTGGCTGGACAGACGAATGTACTGCCTCATGAATAAACACCTCATGCCAAGTGAGGAAAGAGAGAGAGAGAGAGAGAGAGAGAGAGAGAGAGAGAGAGAGAGAGAGAGAGAGAGAGAGAGAGAGAGAGAGAGAGAGAGAGAGAGAGAGAGAGAGAAGAGAGAGAGAAGAGAGAGAGAAGAGAGAGAGAAGAGAAGAGAAGAGAAGAGAAGAGAAGAGAAGAGAAGAGAAGAGAAGAGAAGAGAAGAGAAGAGAAGAAAAGAGAGGAGGGAGGGAAGGGAGAGAGAGACAGGTAGCTGTGACGCCAGACAGGACGTCAACACGCATGCGTCGTGCTGTCTAGTGACGACATTTCCCGCCTACAGACTCTTCAATAACGGCGATCGACCCCCCCCCCCCCCCGGTACTCCTAGGAGGGGGTGGGGGTGCTAACCCGGTTTCTGGTTTCTACTGATTTATATATTGGATTAATCTGAACATTGATCACGTTCAGATACCCGTTTATGGCAAAACACGGACACATCTATCCCTTAAATATATATATATATATATATATATATATATATATATATATATATATATATATATATATATATATATATATATATATATATATATATATATATTGGTTCGGTATTGGGTTTAACGCCTATCAATCTCTGGAGGGTTATTAAGGCCTATCAATCTCTGGAGGGTTATTAAGGCCTATCAATCTCTGGAGGGTTATTAAGGCCTATCAACCTCTGGAGGATTATTAAAGCGTATCAACCTCTGAAGGGTTATTAAGGCCTATCAACCTCTGAAGGGTTATTAAGGCCTATCAACCTCTGGAGGGTTATTAAGGCCTATCAATCTCTGGAGGGTTATTAAGGCCTATCAACCTCTGGAGGATTATTAAAGCGTATCAACCTCTGAAGGGTTATTAAGGCCTATCAACCTCTGAAGGGTTATTAAGGCCTATCAACCTCTGAAGGGTTATTAAGGCCTTTCAACCTCTGGAGGATTATTAAGGCCTATCAACCTCTGGAGGGTTATTAAGGCCTATCAACCTCTGGAGGATTATTACGGCCTATCAACCTCTGGAGGGTTATTAAGGCCTATCAACCTCTGGAGGATTATTAAAGCCTATCAATCTCTGGAGGGTTATTAAAGCCTATCAACCTCTGGAGGATTATTAAGGCCCATCAACCTCTGGAGGGCTATTGGGGTTGGGTTGTGTTAGGTTGGCTGACCATTCCAGATCAGCTACGTTAAGTTGAGGTGTTCAGCCTGTTGCCGTAGGGGCCTGGTGTTCGACCCATTGCCTCGGGGGAGTTGCACGATTGCACTATGGAGGATTATTAAGGCCTATCAATCTCTGGAGGGTTATTAAGGCCTATCAACCTCTGGAGGATTATTAAAGCGTATCAACCTCTGAAGGGTTATTAAGGCCTATCAACCTCTGAAGGGTTATTAAGGCCTATCAACCTCTGAAGGGTTATTAAGGCCTTTCAACCTCTGGAGGATTATTAAGGCCTATCAACCTCTGGAGGGTTATTAAGGCCTATCAACCTCTGGAGGATTATTACGGCCTATCAACCTCTGGAGGGTTATTAAGGCCTATCAACCTCTGGAGGATTATTAAAGCCTATCAATCTCTGGAGGGTTATTAAAGCCTATCAACCTCTGGAGGATTATTAAGGCCCATCAACCTCTGGAGGGCTATTGGGGTTGGGTTGTGTTAGGTTGGCTGACCATTCCAGATCAGCTACGTTAAGTTGAGGTGTTCAGCCTGTTGCCGTAGGGGCCTGGTGTTCGACCCATTGCCTCGGGGGAGTTGCACGATTGCACTATGCAACATTGCATTAGTTGTGAAAGGCCAGAATAGCAATATTGCAGGATTTATGGACACTCCACACTTTCGTTACCTAACCGAAGACCCGGGAATGGAAAACGGAACATCATGTTAATCTTACGAGCCGTTGTTATGTTTAACAAAAGTGTTTTGCCCTAGGGGAATTAATACGTCAAAAATGCAATGTACTATACGGTAGAGTTGGGGAGTTGGGGCCTGAGTTGGGAGGGAAGTGGGGAGGAGGGGGTGGGAGGGAAAGGGGGAGGGGGTGGGTGGGAAGGGGGAAGGGAAGGGGGGGGGGGGAGGGAAGGAGGAAGGAGGGGGAGGATGCACTAACAAATAACAATTGGTAATATCCTGTTTCTCATACTTGATTTCTGTCTATCTGTATGCCTGTCTGTTTGTCTATCATATGGCTATCTGCTTGCCTGTCTGTTGGTCGCCTGTCTGTTTCGGGTAGATTATTTGGGATTCGATGTTTCTACGTCAGGTATTTACTCACCTCGACAGGTCTTTACTCACGACCCCTCACAACTTTAGTAACATGGAATGGTGAGTCCCTCCCTCACCTTTCGTCATTCAGCGCTTTACTCACGGATTGAGTAGTGACCTAAGTGATATAGCTGAGTACCCTTCCGATCTCCCTCCTGATTCATTACTCACAGGTTACTCACAATAGTTGAGTGAGGCACCCTCATCCTACCAGGCCCTCCCTCTAGATTCACAATAGAGTTAAATGAGGCATCCTCATTTAACAAAAATTATTCGCACTCAACAAAATTATTCGCACACCCTCTGTCACTATGTGATGGAGTGCGAAAAGATACGCGAATTCAGAAACAAATGTTCAAGAGATGTGTAAATATTTCATTCAAAATTATCTGCTGCCAGAAATCTTGGGCAGGTAACCCCAGTTTGCTAACTGTAGGTAGTAACTAAGTGTCTGTAACCTATCCACCGCTGCCCACTGGATGGGGAGCGGTGTAACCTATCCACCGCTGCCCACTGGATGGGGGGCGGTGTGCAGGACAAACATATCAATTGTGACACTAGCTCTCCACATATGTCAGCTGCTTAATTTAGAAACTGTACTTATGGTCAGTCTCGAGCCCATTGTTGATGTGACGATGTGCATTGGATTTTGTAACTAGCTCATCAAGATTGTAACTTGCTTAGCTGAGTTAATTGTGGAGTCCAGTCCCTGAGTCCATGTGATTCTGTAACCCTTCCCACTAGCGCCCCACAGGATGGGTATTAGTGCTTAATAAATAAACTCAACTAAAACTAACTCACCTTCCCTCCCTGCTGATGAGTCAACTTACAGGATTCACTCACGGATCTGTTGAGTAACCAGCCAGAGGGGCCATGTGGTCGCCTATGTTGACGCCAGTGCCCCCCCCTCACTCTCACCACCCCTCACCCCCTCTCACACCCCCCCCCCCATAACTCTCACCCCACCCTCCTCACTTCCAACTAATTCTTGTCCGTTCAACGACAACAATAACAAACAAACCACTTACACTTGAATATTTAAGTATGATTCATCTTAAAGTGAATTCTTATATCCCTGTGAAGAATCTCTTCTTTACCCCTTGGAAAAGCTTAAATATGCTTGAAGCTGCCATAACCTTTAAGCTACGCTTTCTAATGCCACAAGATACCTTTCTTTAGACGTGTCAAGCACTCACAGGGTGTCATTTCAAAGTCAAAACAAATTGACCATTGTTTAAATCAGGCTGAAAGGTCATAAACTGACCTGTTTAATCAGAGCATGAAAGTTAAACAGTTACATGATGCCCTTTCAAATTCGCTCTTAGACCTCACAAGTTACCCTTTCCTGTCAGGCGATTCAGTGTATTATACACCGTTTAAAGTAAATAGTCAGAGGCTACAATACACAGTTTAAACTATCTGGACGTAGGCTACAGAACACAGTTTTAAACTCTCTGGACGTAGGCTACAGAACACAATTTTAAACTATTTGGACGTAGGCTACAGAACATAATTTTAAACTATTTGGACGTAGGCTACAGAACATAATTTTAAACTATTTAGACGTAGGCTGCAGAACACAATTTTAAACTATCTGTACGTAGGCTTCAGAACACAGTTTTAAACTATCTGTACGTAGGCTTCAGAACACAGTTTTAAACTATCTGTACGTAGGCTTCAGAACACAGTTTTAAACTATCTGAACATAGGCTGCAGAACACAATTGAAACTTTCCTGTTATAATCAATCTAGATTATTTCTATGGCTCTAGTCATCGTACACAGGAACGGTAATATCAGACTGACGTTTATCGACTTGCGCTATTGTGTGTATATAGGCTATATCTCTATACCGTGTATATATATATATATATATATATATATATATATATATATATATATATATATATACACACCATGCATTCAGCTTCACTTGAGATGGTGTGACTGGTTTGGAGTCGAGCCTATCAACCTCTGGAGGATTATTAATAAGACTCACTACAATACCTTACTGACCAACCAGAGGCGCCTAGTGTATAGTCTTCGCTACGGTTCAAACAAGCGAGATAAGAGACTTGTAGCTTGATCTCTTCTGACAAGATCAATAAGCTGGGGCTATCAGAGCAGGAGATAGTCAGCAGGCAACACACTACCAAAACGCAAGCAGACTCCAGCAGGCAACACACTACCAAAACACAAGCAGACTTCAGCAGACAACAAACACACTACCAAAACACAAGCAGACTTCAGCAGACAACAAACACACTACCAAAACACAAGCAGACTCCAGCAGGCAACACACTACCAAAACACAAGCAGACTCCAGCAGGCAACACACTACCAAAACACAAGCAGACTCCAGCAGGCAACACACTACTAAAACACAAGCAGACTCCAGCAGGCAACACACTACTAAAACACAAGCAGACTCCAGCAGGCAACACACTACTAAAACACAAGCAGACTCCAGCAGGCAACACACTACCAAAACGCAAGCAGACTCCAGCAGGCAACACACTACTAAAACACAAGCAGACTCCAGCAGGCAACACACTACCAAAACACAAGCAGACTCCAGCAGGCAACACACTACCAAAACGCAAGCAGACTTCAGCAGACAACAAACACACTACCAAAACACAAGCAGACTCCAGCAGGCAACACACTACCAAAACACAAGCAGACTCCAGCAGACAACAAACACACTACCAAAACACAAGCAGACTTCAGCAGGCAACAAGCCACATTACCCAAACGCATGCAGACAGCGCAGTAGGCAGAGGAGACAATCCTCCAAGCAGCCTGCAGACACATGATATGTCGGGTTGATGAGACATCAACTCGCCACAGAACACCTGACTTGCTTTGTATACATGCACAAATATCAAATATATACACATGTTTAATATGAACGCACACGTTTAATACATACCCCGTTTTTTTATGTAAATAATCACACGTTCATATTAAACATGTGTGTTTTATACTACACATCTGTATATTAAACAAGTGTGTGTTTATATTAAAAACATATGTTTAATATCAACACACAAGGGATCTACTGAATCAGAGAAAAGAGGTTTAAACTTATATTTCATTCCTAGGCTTCCATGGTGCCCGTCCGCGTACACACAGAGTAGAGAAAGACAGAAAGAAACCTGAGCACCACTAAATTCCAGCACAGTTTTTAAAAAAATGCGTGAGCACTGAGGGCTGCGTACTCTCCTAGTTGTGCTTGCGGGGGTTGAGCTCTGGCTCTTTGCTCCGTGAACACTGAGGGCTGCGTACTCTCCTAGTTGTGCTTGCGGGGGTTGAGCTCTGGCTCTTTGCTCCGTGAACACTGAGGGCTGCGTGAACACTGAGGGCGCTGCGTGAGCACTGAGCGATGTGTAAGGAACAAAGACAACGAACAGTCACAGCATTTACGAAGAAAATATTAATTAAGAGTTTTCTCTTGTTGTTACGTTGTCTACACCACCTGTTGTTGTTTATACCACCTGAAACAGTTTACACCACCTGTTTACACAACCTGGCACCACGACGAAGAAAACATCAATCAAGGCCCCCTGGTCGTCCCTACCCACGCACACCATCAGGAGCGCCCTCTCCCACACCTGGCGGTGGATAATTGAACACCCTACCTGCTGGCCAGCTGACAAGGACACCCACACACTCCCCCCCACCTTCACACTTAGGTTGGCTCAAGTTTGGATAAGTTTAGCGAGCGTGACTTAGGTTTGGCTCGGCATATCGGTTTGGTTTGATATTGGGCATACGGCTCTATCAACCACTGGAATGTTAAGGCCATAACAGCTTGCTAAGCATAAGTATACTGTACTGAATATACTCCAGGATTATAGTAAACTCGCAATGTATAACACCGAGAAGCGTGGTAAACCTCTCGGTGAAAATATATCCATTAAACTCCGCTAAATCGCCAGCATAATTACTGAAAAACTAAAAGAAAGTCTGTGGAAATAAACCCCCAATTTCATACTTAATGAAAATAGCAACCAATTCCATTCAGCTGGGGTTTAGGAGACACGAACCGTGGACCCCAAGTGCGTACAAGTGGACCCTCACGCGTGTCGACCGTTCATTGTTTTATTTAGCAGGCGATATTTCACTGGGGCTGACCACGCATAATCTATGACACTCCCATACTCCCCAAGTGTCATCTTGGAAAGTTGAGTGAGGTTAGCCTCATATTATATATATATATATATATATATATATATATATATATATATATATATATATATATATATATATATATATATATATATATATATATATATATATATAGTCTGAGTAAGAGGTGATGAATAATGAGAAAATATTTAACCACGACGGAAAATGAAACTGGAATTAACTTGAGCGCTTTCGTGTTAATCAACATATTATGAAAAATGCCTCTTGATAATGTGTGGATTAACACGAAAGCGCTTAATTCTGTTTTCATATTTCAAACTTCGTGGTTACATATTTTCATATATATATATACAGGGCAAGATCTCTGACCTGGTTCGCCGTGTAATCAAGTGCAAGATAAAACAGTTAAATTCTAGAAATATACGAGAAAATACACATTTAAGAGAGTATCCCTGCATTTCCGACCTCTTTGGCAAGATCCCAGTTTACCTAGCAAGGTATACTTGCCAATGTCCGCTGCTAGGAGGTAATCCCGGCAGGTCTGGCGAAGGCCCAGGCTGGTGGGGGGACTTAGCAATTGTCTCGTTGACAATTAACTATCAGAAATAAACCTAAATATCCTGAGCTAATGACTCGCCAAGGTATTTAATCCATTCACGATGTCCACAAGGAAGAGATGTATATTTATGTAAATTTTAAGCAATTAAGATATATAAATGTATAATATTCAAAACATTTCGTTATTTATTTCTAATATAATTATTCACACAATATTTATATAAATAAATTACAATTTATCTTTGGTTTAGTGTTGGACTTAAAAGTCTATCAACTGCGGGAAAGTGTACAGTGTTAATAGCTACACAGACACACTCTTTTAACCCTGTCGTAGCTCAGTCGATTAAGGCAGTGTCTGGGATGCTCCCGGACGCAGGTTCGAATCCTCGTCACGGCCCTTGTGAATTTGTACAGTGTTAAGGTCACCACAAAAATCTATACCTGAACATAAACACTAAATTAACTAAATGTATACAACAATATGTATACTCATCCATTGGTACAAACGAAATAAATGTAAATAAATAAACTAAATAAGCTTGTAATAACAAAAATATAACAAACAAGAACAATCAATAAAAGATTACTGATGACGCGCGGGTGACTTGATATCCCAGCAATAAATAACTATCAGATTACGATACAGCAAACTCTCCATGTAAACTTAGTTAAAATAAAGTAAAAACACCATGTAGACTAAAAAACAGTAAAAACGTCACGTAATTTAATTAAAATACCATAAACACTTCACAGTAACGTTAGTTGAAATAATAAAATAAAAACAAAACATGATTTCTAACATTCCCTTCAACAGAACTGGTTCGTGAACATCATTACTTTAAGCGGATTGAGGCTCCTCTAACAAGCCTTTGGAACACACGAGAAAACGCTCCCTAAAGGTGTTGTACCGAATCGCAAGCGACCTCCTCCTCACTCTCCTCCCTTACATTAAACAAATACAAACAATGGCTTGTCGAATCTAATCCACACTGTGTACATTACATAATGATATAATGTTTAAGTGCTGCGCTGTTATCGTGACCTCTTATGTAATTAATGTACTGTAATTTTATGTAATTAATGTGCTGTAATGTTGTGTAAACTAGATTATAAATGTATAGGTATTTGTGAATATTTATTTTGTGATTTGATTTGAATATAAATATTTTAGAGAATGGATATATAACCATTAATAAATTTGTTATGCAGACACCTCACATGTTTGCCACAACCATGCTGGAAATTCACATGGTTGAGGTGCCACAACCATGCTGGAAACTCACATGGCTGAGGTGCCACAACCATGCTGGAAACTCACATGGTTGAGGTGCCACAACCATGCTGGAAACTCACATGGCTGAGGTGCCACAACCATGCTGGAAACTCACATGGTTGAGGTGCCACAACCATGCTGGAAACTCACATGACAGAGGTGCCACAACCATGCTGGAAACTCACATGGCTGAGGTGCCACAACCATGCTGGAAACTCACATGGCTGAGGTGCCACAACCATGCTGGAAACTCACATGACAGAGGTGCCACAACCATGCTGGAAACTCACATGACAGAGGTGCCACAACCATGCTGGAAACTCACATGGCTGAGGTGCCACAACCATGCTGGAAACTCACATGACAGAGGTGCCACAACCATGCTGGAAACTCACATGGCTGAGGTGCCACAACCATGCTGGAAACTCACATGGCTGAGGTGCCACAACCCAGCAAATCTGGAAGCGCGTGGGCAGGGCAGGTTTAACAGACACAACGGGAACGCCAAACGGCATACGCCTGCTGACGGTTCCTGTACGAACCCGTAGTGTTAACGGGCCAAGTACGAAGTCCTGACTCTCCTTCCGTTACAACTTATGAATAGTTGTAACAAATGCAACTATTTTGTCGAACCAGAAATATACAAACTCAAGGAACCTTTTTTAGTTCGAGGCACAAAACGCCAATATTGCAATGCTTGAATGTGAACTAATACGTCTCGTCTTTAGAGATTTGGTCGATTCCGTTAAAATTGCGACGTATTAGGTGGAAGGCCGAGTTATTCAAATGGAGTGAAGCAAAAATAGGTGTTGCAAAGTTTCCTTGCAAGCAAGCATTGTTCCATTCTTGCTTGCAAGGTAGCAAACAAGGAATAATCAGTCACATATTGGCCAACGCCTGCATGACAGAACTGGTGAATTAGTCAATGCTTCTAAAACGTTAATTGCCAACACCAAACTTGTTAGTTGGGTGTCTTATCCTACCAGCAGGAGAGGCTTTCGACCTATCAACCTCTGGAGGGGTTATTAAGGACACCACAATAACTTACTGACCAACCAACTAATTTACTTTCGTCCCAAACATAGCCCATGACTAAAGCAAACTTAAGTATATCCCACACCAAAAAGCCGTGTTTACCTCTCCCTATATATACCTCACCCTATATATATATACCCCAAGCATATGCACCAGGAATTGAAACACTGGTGCCTAAAGGGTTTTTACACTGACTCGGGACGATGGTTCTAAAGTAAGTATGTAACAACAACGTCCCAAAGTGATTTAGCTTGACCCCTTGTGTTATAGCTAATTTCTATATATATTACATTTCTAATCTTCACATCCTATAAGGTATATCTATCAGTGATAAGGTGATTTGTACACACTTAACATACTTTTGGAAATCACACGAGGATACAGGTATAGATGTGCCATGTACAGATGTTGAAGATGTCGTGAAATACTTCAGATATACAGGCATACGATAATGCGGGGAATTTGTCTTGGGAAACAGTTCCACTTTTCCTGGCACGAGCAACACAAGCGCCCGGGCATAACTCGGCCGCCATATCATCGTTTGATTAGTGAGCGTTGGCGCGCGCGCCAACGCTCCCTGCATTGGTCCGTCTTGTTTAAAAATACACACAGTTATGCCCCCCAACCCCCACCCTCCCCACTAACAGGACAACCTCCTTCCCCACCACTAGGACAACCTCTACCCCCCCCATTCCTCAACAACCTTATCTACCTGAGCAAATCCACAAGGGCCGTGACGAGGATTCGAACCTACCTCTTCCTGGCACCACACTCGACTCTGTCTCAAGAAGGCTATTCTGCAAAATAATTGACCTGTATACACTCCTTAACCTTAAAAACCTAACCTCGAAATTATTAAGAAAAATTATTATGAAACTCTCGAACCTCTCACCTCCCCCCCCCCCCCCCACATTGATTCAAAATGTTGTAATAGACATTTTCACAGCCATGACTTCCCAAGACTCTAAATGTTTAGAGTCTTGGGAAGACTTCCCAAGACTCTAAATGAGTCTTGGGAAGTCTCAACCCATCCCAGACGATCCTGGAGATTGGGTCGTAGTATTTAAATATATACATAATTAAACAAATATAAAGCTACAAAACTCCTTTTGTGAGGCAAGGAGGCCGGAGAGAAACCGGCTTCACGTTCAAGGAACCCAAATTCGAACAAGAGGCTCCAAGATGGCAGAACAGGAGCAGGAGCCCAACACAAGACCCGTTGGGCTCCTGACCCGTTGGGCTCCTGACCCGTTGGGCTCCTGACCCGTTGGGCTCCTGACCCGTTGGGCTCCTGACCCGTTGGGCTCCTGACCCGCTGGGCTCCTGACCCGCTGGGCTCCTGACCCGTTGGGCTCCTGCTCTGCTAGTGTTTTGCCCTGGGAGCCTAGCTCATGGACTAACCCTTAACCCCACACAACAGTAACACAACTAAACCCCAGAGTTGACAGACCACTACACTCAACATCGCACTCAATCTCAATCCTCATCCTACAAATCCTTTATTTCTACTCCCTATTCCTCTATCCTCCTATCCTCTTACCTGTTCATCCTACCCACCAGCCATACCTTCCACCCACACAATCCCCTTAACACCCCCCACTAGAGCAACTCCTTTCTCCCCAACCTGGCTAACCCCCCCTCATCTACCCCCATCCCATTTGTCCCCCTTACTTTATACACCAGTGCCAAAACACCTCTCCTCTTCCTCTGCCTCTATCCCTTCTCACATATACCCAACTCCTCCTTCACCAAAACCTATCCCCCCCCTTCTCTTCTCTTCCTTTTACCACACTTATTTACTAACCTCTTTTCTATTTCCTTCAACCGTCCATTCATAGGTCAAACTTTCCCTACCTCTACTTTCATACATACCTGCAACATTAACCATTCCTCTTTCCCTACCCATTCCATAAATCCCATACTTTTTTCTCTTAAAACTCAATCCATTCGCCTCTCCACCCAACGGATTTATAAAACCTACCTAACCTTACCCAACCTAACCCAAACCAACTTAACCTGAGCCGAGCACAACCTAAGCTAAATACAACCTAACCTAACCCAAGCCTAACCTAACCAAAGCTTATACAACCTAACCTAACCCAAGCCTAACCTAAGCTTATACAACGTAACCTAACCTAAGCTTATACAACCTAACCCAAGCCTAATCTAACCTAAGCTTATACAACCCAACTTAACCTAACCTAAATCGAGCCACAGCCTAATTCAGAAAACTGGCTTTCTTGTGCGTGCATAAGTTTTTCTATAACTCGCAACCATTTTAAATTAAGACATTATATGAAACCACATACAAAAAAAAAACTTGAAGATTGAGGGTAAAATTTGAAGCTTTTTCTCAAAACTTATTTTCTTCCCAAAGACATAGGCTTCCACAAATGCAAATGGATTGAATAAGTCTAAAAAAAAAATTCATAGACCTACACAAATGAGTTGATCCAACAGTGCAAAACGTAGACGTAATAGGAAGACATAATACAATGTGACGAGATACGGAAAGGTATGAGAAAGGGAATTAGTAAAGGACGAAGGAAAGAAAATTAAGAATGGGGGATTGGAGGTGGAAAAAGGAGGAGAATAGAGATGATATGAAAAGGAAGGTGAGAGAGAAGGTGAGAGAGGCTTGGCAGTGGCCAGAGTCCGGGGTTTTCCCCTCAGAGAGATAGTGAGCTTTGGCATCAATGTTTTTAAACCCCGGGATGTGCGGTATTGCTTTTTTGAGGCGGCGGAGCCCCGCTGGGGGCGTGAAGAGGACGGTGCTGAAGGAAAAGAGGCATTGAGGGAGAGATGGAGAAGGGATAGAAGGAGGAACGGGGAGGGATGGAGGAAAATACAGGGAAGGATGGATGGATGAAAAGGGAGGGGGTCAGGGAAGGAGGGAGAGAGAGAGGGAAGGAGGGAGAGAGAGAGGGAAGGAGGGAGAGAGAGAGGGAAGGAGGGAGGGAGGGAGGGAGGTTGGCAAGCCACAGAGGCAGTGATGAGCCAAAATATAATTACTCCCGCCACTCGTCCTCTGATGTGAGGAGTGAGATCTTCATCCCCCTGTCTGTCTGTCTGTCTGTCTGTCTGTCTGTCTGTCTGTCTGTCTGTCTGTCTGTCTGTCTGTCTCTGCCTGCCTGCGTTTCTGTACGTACCTGTACTCACCTAGTTGTGCTTGCGGGGGTTGAGCTCTGGCTCTTTGGTCCCGCCTCTCAACCGTCAATCAACTGGTGTACAGATTCACGAGCCTACTAAGCTCTATCATATCTACATTTGAAACTGTGTATGGAGTCAGCCTCCACCACATCACTTCCTAGTGCATTCTATTTACTAACTACTCTGACACTGAACAAATTCTTTCTAATGTCTCTGTGGCTCATTTGGGTACTTAGCTTCCACCTGTGTCCCCTTGTGCGTGTACAACCAGTGTTAATTAATCTATCCTTGTTTACCCTGTCAATTCCCCCTGAGAATTCTGTATGTGGTGATCATGTCTCTCCGCGCTCTTCTGTCTTCCAGAGAGAGGTGTGTGTGTGTGTGTGTGTGTGTGTGTGTGTGTGTGTGTGTGTGTGTGTGTGTGTATGTGTGTGTGTGTGTGTGTGTGTGTGTGTGTGTGTGTGTGTGTGTGTGTGTGTGTGTGTGTGTGTGTGTGTGTGTGTGTGTGTGTATGTGTGTGTGTGTGTGTGTGTCGCCCCTTGCATATGACAATAGGCTCTACGTCACTTGAAAGGGAAGTTGAAAAATTAACTCTCTCAAAGTTTATTATGACCTAACGCTAAGAAAAGCGTTTCGTTGACCTTGTCAACATTTTCAAAGGCAGAGTTGTTTGTTGTTTGTGTACTGTCAGGCGCCTTGAAAGAAGTGATCGTGTCTTGCCTATATAACAAGATCGTCAGGGCTTAGAGTCCCTCCCTCCCCCCCCCAGTGGACATATGAAAGCACAGACGGCTTTCGTGTCTTTCAAGGCGTCGATTCGTTTGGTGTCAAGAGAGTTCTTCACGAATAAGCTGCCAGTGTTCGTACACGTGCACTGCAGGATTCGTGCACTGCAGGATTAAATCGATCTTGTGGTTAGTAGCGGGTCACGTTTCTATCCATAATTTGTTTCGGCGCATTACTGACAGCCTCTCGTCCCATCCCAGAGACGAGAGGATCACCTTACAAACTGTCACACACACCTGCCGTGGCCTCAAGTCACGTGTAATCACTCAACACTTGATACACACCTGGTGTATCAACTTCCTCTCCCCCAGGACACTTGAAACTATACTTTCCCCTAACGGGCTTGCGTGTAGACTCACACACACACGTTAGAAACAACATTTTCAGTTTCAGAGTAGTTAACAGATGAACTACAATTCCCAGAGAAATTGACAGGTTAGATTAATTGTTTAACACGGGTGGTACGCGAACAAGGGGACACAGGTGGAAACTTAGTAGCCAAATGAGCCACAGGGACGTTAAAAAGCAACTTTTAGAGTTTCAGAGTAGTTAACAGATGGAATGCATTAGGCAGTGATGTGGTGGAGGCTGACTCCATACACAGTTTCAAATATAGATATGATAGAGCCCAATAGGCTCTGTAATCTGAACACTAGTTGATTGACACATGAGAGGCGGGAGGAAAGAGCCGAAGCTCAACCCCCTCAAGCACAGCTAGGCGAGTACACAAGCTTCAAGACGGTTTAGCGGTGAAAAGTGTAAGTGTAACCTACTGTAAGTGACACTACTAAAGTGTCTACCACACTTTAGTAGTAGGCCACAGAGGCAGTATAGCGCCTCTGTGGCCCCTGTGTGGCTAGACCCATAACTACCACACATCTCCACCACACATCTCCACCACGCCACGCTACACCACAACACGCTAAGCAACATCGTGCTAAACCGCGCCATACTTGACGTCACGTGCGAGCAAGATGAAGGGAAAGAGAGAGAGAGAGGATAGAAAATGGGAAATGTAGGAAGGAGGGAGAGGAGAATATGAGGGAGAGAAGGGAATAGAGAACCTAGAAGGGGTGAAGAGAACGTAGTGTGGAGTGCGCAACACAGCTAAGAATAGATACCTTCGAAGTCACCTTGCTACTTATAAAAACTACACCCACACACACACACACACGTACACACACACACACGTACCCACACACACACACACACACACACACACACACACACACACACACACACACACACACACACACACACACACACACACACACACACACACACACACACGTACACACACACACGTACACACACACACACACACGTACCCACACACACACACACACACACACACACACACACACACACACACACACACACACACACACACACACACACACACGTACCCACACACACACACACACACACACACACACACACACACACACACACACACACACACACACACACACACACACACACACACACGTACACACACACACACGTACCCACACACACACACACACACACACACACACACACACACACACACGTACACACACACACACACACGTACCCACACACACACACACACACACACACACACACACACACACACACACACACACACGTACCCACACACACACACACACACACACACACACGTACCCACACACACACACACACACACACACACACACACGTACACACACACACACACACACACACACACACACACACACACACACACACACACACACACACACACACACACACACGTACACACACACACACACACACACACACACACACACACACACACACACACACACACACACACACACACACACACACACACATTAACAGTTAAAAGGATCATTATCTTTTAAGTAATGAGTGTGATTTATTATCCACAGAGAACACCAGGCAACATACACAGAAATACCTGCGGATAGACTCGAGAGTTCTACTCAAGCAGCCTTTCCTGGCGAATGCTTGGTGTGTGAAGTTGTCTTCGTAGCCCTAAATCCCTAAATCCTAAATCCCTAAGCCCTAAAGGTAATCATAAAAAGTGCTAAGTTAATGCGACTCTATAACTCTTGGAAGCTTGACCACTTGGGCTATCGGGGATCGAACGCCGCCCTTCCAAGAAGCGAAGTCGTCCCGATACCAACCAGGCCAAGTGGTTGGGTAAGAAGACTCACTCAACCACTAAGATTAGTAGCTATGAAAATACTCAGGATAAGAGAGTATCTCTTGGACAGGAAACAGAGGGTCACTGGAGGGAAGAGGCCAATGACTAGATTCACGAAGAATTTACGCAAACACTTACGAACCTGTACATCTTTTCTCAATCTTTGGCGGCTTTGTTTACAATTATTTAACAGTTAATGAGCTCCGAAGCACCAGGAGGCTGTTTATAACAATAACAACAGTTGATTGCCAAGTTTTCATGCCTGTAAACTTTTTAATAAATGTAACCAAAGCCGTCAATGATTGAGGAAAGATGTGACACGTTCGTAAGTACTTGCGTAACTGCTTCGTGAATCTGGCCCCAGAGCTCTGAGTGGAGTACAAGACTCAGAGTTAATAATGATCTTATTTCTAATGTACAAATAAGATGATGTTCATTTCCAGGTTAATGAGGAGAGTTAAGACAATGACTGAGAACACTTATTAGCATTAAGACAAACTTAAAAGATGGTCTGATAGGTTTGATAGGCTTAAGGCCTATCAGCCTCTGTAAGGTCATTAAGGTCACCCTTTACTAACCAATCAGCCAGTATACGTTAAGTTCAAGTTCAAGTATGTTTATTGAGATAAGCAAGAAATACATCTCAAAGGGATAGAATAGCTTAGGCTATTTCTACCCCCCAGTATACGTTAATCCTGAGTATTGACCAGGATTAAAGTAAACTGTATACCCCGAGAAGCGGGACCTACCTCTCGGTGTACATATCCCTCAGTCTACCACAAATATTGACACATTTTATATTCAATAAAACCCAAATGATTATGTAAAGAGAAAGGAAAGGAAACATACACGAGGGCAGGGGAAAAAAATGAGACTATCGATAAATATTATTTTAGTCATACGTAAACGTATCTCCATTTTCTGTTGTCTCTGAATATTAGTTTTCACTAAAATTTATCACGTGAGGAAATCTTAAGGGCTTTTA
This sequence comes from Procambarus clarkii, assembly GCF_040958095.1. Lineage (NCBI taxonomy): Eukaryota > Metazoa > Arthropoda > Malacostraca > Decapoda > Cambaridae > Procambarus > Procambarus clarkii. Next base: position 12,255,226 of record NC_091241.1, on the reverse strand, counting down.
AGGCACACAAAAACCCTAAATGCCAATGAAAGAAAATTTAAAATAACATTTTTATCCTCTATTTAAGAATTATCATAACTCGTTTATTAATTAATCTCATTTCTCTTCGACAA